>NC_031770.1:17416095-17576190 GCF_001522545.3 Parus major
GGCGAGGCGGGAGCCGGCCGTCCTGCTCTCTTGGGAGGGCGGCAGCGGCCGGCGTGGAGCTTGGAGCAACCTGGTCTGGTGAAAGGTGTCCTCCTGCCCATGGTAGTGAGTGGAACAAGGTGATCCTTAATGTCCCTTCAAGCCCAGGACTGTGATCTTGTGCGCGTGGTTGTTTGGTGGAGCCCCTGAGGTACCACTGGACCGGGATGCCCCCATCCCATAGCCCTGTTGCCCTGGCACCACACCTGTGGGAACGGAGTGACCTAGCTAATGGGTTGCCTAAGCACCAGCCTTAACCAAAAAAAACCTCAACCAATGCATCAGAATGAAAGGGGGTCCATCACACGCTTTTGTGTTGTGTTCCTGATGGTACCAGGGCGGGACAATGGGGAACCTGGCAGGCCCAGTCAGGTTGGCTGGCACAGGGTGACACCTCACCATCCGTGAATCCTTTGGCAGCAAAGGAGTGTTGGCTACAGGGCACTGATGATGGACTCCTTTGAAACACACCGGGTACCTTTAGTCAGATGTTCTTCCCTACTACTCCATTCACCATGACAATGAAAGTTATTTCTCCATGACTGGAGTATTTCAGGCCAGGCTTCTTTCTCATGGTGAATTTTCTGGACGTTTTCAGGAGGGTTTGCACTTGTTCACCAAGAGAAAGTTAGCTGAAGAGATGCTCCCTGAGGAATCTTTTAGCACTGTTTCAGGACTGGTCAAGTTGGGTTGTAACCACACCAGCTGCCAGTTCAGTTGTCATTCAGAGTAACTGGTCTGTTGGCCACATACTGTGTGGTCAGGAGAGGCTGTAATCTCATCATTTCATTCACCCACCAGGAAGGATGATGCAAGTTCAGTGATTTGCAGTTTGCTGATGGCCTTTAGAGTAGGGCAAGCTATTACTCTACAAACCTTGGCAGAGAGATGAAAAGAAGTTCTCTTCCAGATCTGTATCTCAGCAGAAAAAAAAGTATCATCAAGAAGTAAAAGAAGATATTTTTACTAGCTGCCCTGTTGTGGATGTCTACAAGGAGTCTAATAGAATCCTAATGCTTTAAACTGTCTAAGCAGTCTGAGCAGTGAGTTTCATATAATGATGTTTCTTTGGAATGAAAAGTCTTTGGGTTCTCCTGAGCTCTCTTCATTGAGAAGTGAGGTGACTAAACATTTGCAGACAGTCCAGTTTGAGAATTGAAGTGCAACTTCTGTTGTCTTCCTCACTCCGTTGCTTGTGTCGCACAAGAGCTGAAGTGATCTCCACACCCTGGCTCTGTTCTGACCTGGGAGCAGAATGCTGTCTTTGTAAAGAAGCTCCTCTTGGGTGGAAGCTGCTCTTATCAGTGAGTTTCTACTAAATACTTGTCAGTAGATCAACTCTGTGGTCTGAGGACTGAGTAGGAAGGAGAAGATCAAGGGATTACAGGGAGATATTTCCTAGGGAGGAGCAAAATCTTTGTGTGTATATCTTCTTTATCCTGATCTTAGCAGGTAACTTAATAACAGTATCAAGCTGTAGGGTAGAAGTTGCAAACAAGCAGCACAGGGCAAGATACCGAGCTGTAGTTCTGGAGAGACATTGCAGGATGGGTTTATGGTTTGTGGTGTTACCTTCTCAAAGGCACCCTGAGATGGGATGAACAGGTGTGGTGCTGCTGTTGTCCAGGTGCTGTGAAAACCAGCATGGTCTGTGCTGATCCACACAAGCTTTCTGGAGAGAAGCTGGTTACACTGAGCTTGCTGATGCTGAGAAAGCTTAGATTTGGGGAAAATCTTAGTCCTGATGGCTGCTGAAGTAAAACATAATTATGTACCTCCTGTGTCCATCTGCTCAGTTCTTCATGTTACTCCTGGAAGTACAAGAAGCTTGGTACAAAGATTGGCCGTCAGTCATTCAGGTGATTATTCATGCAGGAACCCTTCGAGCTGTCAGTGGCTTCCCTGTTAAATGTCCCAGTCTGTGGAACTTGGTCTCATCCAACTTTGAACAAGCTTCAAAGGGAATGCCAGATGCATTTATTTGGATTAGGGTGGATTTTTTTTTGTATTAGTGACAAATGGAAAGAAGGTTATGTTAGTGATGCTTGCAGAAATGTTAATGCTGTGATGCTGCCTGTTGTGGGTGGCATATTGCTGCTATGGTGATCTGTTTTCTTAAATCATTACTTTAAAGTGCCCTTTCTCCGTGTCCTTTGTATCATAGGGCAGGCAGTAGGCAAGGAATGCACTTTTAGATTCAAGCATGTTTATGCTTTTTGTCTTTTCTCAGCCCCAGTATTTCTCCATTTTTGAAGGGGGACAACACCACCAAGTTGTGCTGTCTCCTTATTCTGTTTGGTTGTATTTTCCCTGGTGAGAGTTAAAAGCTATAGTGGCCTCAATCAGTATGAACATTTTTTGAGAGCTAATTTTGAGGAAAAGCAAAGCAGTTGAGTTCTAATTTTTGTTCCTGCCACAGGCTTTGACAACAAACTGTCCTGCTGGATGTATCTTGGTGTACGTATTTTATAAACCCCTCCTAAAGCTGGGCTGATGCCCACAGCAGTGGTGGAGAGAAGTAGAGTCCCTTTCACAGGTTAAACTTGTGAGGTTCCAGGAGGAAGCCTGTTGCGATGTCCCTGGGTTTCCCCTCAACCCCTGTCCTCCCTCTCTCTCTGCTTGTAAAAAAAATTATTTACAGGGAATGGCAACAATTGCCCAGAAGTTTTGCTTGTTTAATGTCCTCCTTCCTCCCGGGACGGAAACTGTAACTCTTCCCGTAGCTTCCCACCAGCTTCCTTTCGCTTTCTCGAGCTGTTTGCTTACTGTTACTTTCCAAACCCCTTGGTACTCCTGCCTTGGTGATGACAAGGGGTGGGGTTTGTGCTCCGCCTGTGATGCTGACAGGCACAAATGTGAGCGGATCCACCCTGAGAGCCTGGGCCAAGCCGCCCTGTGCCTGGCTTCCAGAGCTGGGAATCTGTGCCACGGCTTAGGGCGCCCTCACCCGAGCCCCCCGGCATCCCACTTGCCTCAGCCGCTCCCTGGGAAATGCATGTGGGATTGCACCACAGCCGGTCTTCACAAAGGTTGGGGTTTGTTATTATAAAAGAAGGGGATTGTGAGAGGAAAAAAGTCAGTGCTTGTAAAAAGGGCTTTTGGCTAAAAGGACCCTCTTACCTGTTCTCCCTTCACGATGCATTAGTCTTTCCTGCCTAATGTAGTTGCACACTTTGTTCACCTTCTGGGGTATTTTCTTAAGTATGGGCTACCATGACTATAGAAAACTGTTTCAAAAGACAAAAACAAACCAAAAACACAACAATAAAACCAACCTAGACCTCTTTGGTGCAGCAGTCTGTGAACCTTTTGGCTAACACATTTTCTGGAGCTGGGGTGTGTGTGTGTTTGTGTTGTGTTCCCACTCTACAATTTTCTTTTCCCCATCCAGATTAGCAAGGCACCTCCAGAAAGAGGCGCAGTCTCAGCACAACAACTCGGAATTCACAGAAGATCAAAAGGTGAGTACTGCTGTTTGCTCAAGCAAGGAGCTTGACTCATAGATGTTGATGTGTGTTATGATTTTTTATCTTGCAGGCCAGAGCCTTATGAGATCTTTTTTCCTCCCACAATATACGCAAACAGAAACAGAGCCCAGCGTGGCTAAAATGGTTGCTGTCATTAGATGTGAGGAATGCTCTGCTCTGCTATTGAATGTCAGGCATGCTGGCCAGAGTCCTTCATAACCTGGGTGTTTCTTTTTCTTTTTTTTTTTTTGAGTAATGTTTGATAACTTACTTATTCAACATTGGCACAATTTATGTCGTGAGTTCTGAATACAAAACATCTTGAATTGCAGACATTTAGGGTGTGTGAGGGGGATGAAAGCTTAACATGTAACACCTGACAGGGAAGGGTCCTGGCAGGCAGAATACTCCCTAGCAGCCTCTTAGAATGTTACTTGTTTATAATCTTTCAAAATATTGAAATTTCTTTACTCCTCCCTCTCTTCCCTCAGTTGAAAAGGCTGTTTCTTGTCCCAGCAACATGCTACTGCAGTTCTGTAGTGGGATTTAAGTGAACTCATGCACTCAAACATTTACTGAAAAGTAAAATCTTTTGAGATATGAGGTCCTGCTAAATTTCATTGTCTTCTATAAAGGCATGTATATTTTAGGAATAAAAAGCAAGAGACATGCATTTCCAGATTTCCCTGTCATAAGATCACTTGGTTGAGCAATGCTGTTACCTGAAAATAGACATTTGCTAGCTCAGAATCTTGCCAGTGGTAATAATAGGATGCTAGAGTAGTGGGAGATGTGCTTGGGAATGTAAGTCCTGAAAACAGGTGCTGGCTACAGAAATTCGAGATGAACTTGATGTGTGTAAAGAAACTCAAAGCAACTCACCTTTATATAGACTCTGCAAGATGTTTGTAGCTGTTTTCTTGATGTGTACCAATATGAAAAGCAAAGACCTGGTCTTCCATGTTCTGCTTATCTTCTGCAAAGATGATAAAGCTCATGAGTGCCTTAAACAGAGCCATAATTTTGGAGAAGGATTTGGTCCACTTTTCCTGAACTGTAAGCTATGAGAGCCTTGTTAATGTTGGACAGCTGTTTATTCCTTGAATGCTTCTGCTCTCCCTCCCTTGCTGGTAGCTTTCTCCATCATTCTCAGCTAGAGTCATCTTTACTGCGTGTTTCCCCTCTGTGGAGACTTTTGAAAATGTAGTTACTTCATGAAGGCGAAGCTGTTAATCTCACTTGTGGAGACATCATCTCCTGTGAGTATGGGAACCAGAACCACACAGGGCTTTGCCTCCAGATGTTCCCTGAGTCTTATGAAAAGGACCTTGGACCAGATTGTGGAAGTGAATGAGGTCAGCCATGAGGGAAGGCCTGGGGGGCTCAGGAAGTGAAGATAACTGACCTCAGATGTTTCATGCACAAGTGCTGTCATGTCTTAAGGCAACAGTCTTCTGAAAAGAAAAAAAGTAATGGGTGGTGGTTTTACATCCTAGCAGAGTGATACCCGTTTACAAACCTGATATAATTTATAAAAGAGGATGGCATTTTTATCACTTGCTGGTTTTTGCAGATCATTAAGTGGCTGATGCACTGCATCTTTGAGTCTGGTTATCGAATAGCAGTGCCTGATTCACTAGCCACATGCACAAACCAATTCCCCCACATTTTGTTGAAAGAACACTTTATCTCCTCTACCATGAGGAATGCTAGTCACAAAAAAAAAAATAAATTGTGACCAGAGTCTTGCTATTGCTTAGAAAAAACACTTAAAACTTGCATAGCAAAATCTGATGTAGAGCTCCTTGCTGTGCTGGTCTTCCATATTTCTGCAGGACCTCAGCCAGTGTATCATCTAATGATTACCACTAATTACTATCATCACTAATATCATTCATGTGGCATGTGACTGGAGGGCTTGATGCATGCTGGGTTTACAAGAAGTTTGATTAAATAGAAATGTATCTTCTTCCCTGCTGCCCTTCCAAAAATCAGCTACAAATCAGTAACTTTTGCTCATCTGTTCTCCTTCCAGTGCATGCTTTTTCCTCCTGGTTCCCAAAAATCTCTGTCTCTAATAGCTTGACTTTCTCATACTCTTTATGTATATTTCATAAGAGCCACTTTTTTTTTTCTTTTTTCTTTTTTTTTTTAACTGCGGAAGAGTCTGTAACTTTCAGGGTTTGCTAATCTGATGTCACTGGCCAAGGGTATGTGCAGAATTTCATAGATTGAAAGGCCATGAAGCTAATTACGATTTCTTACTTGCTTGTCCTACCCTCATTGCAGTCTTTTTGTAGATTTTCAGTCATCTGTTTTCCAAAGTACCATACATACTGCTGAGAATTGTTGTGAGGCTGTTGTTTCTTGACCTGCCCTGTGGAGAAGGTAGATTTCAACAGTGATCCAAAGGGATGCTACTTTCTTTACAGCTGCAGAGAAAGGACAAGACCAGGTTCAAATCCTGATCCCTATCTGTCTGTATGAACTTTTACCACAATTGGGTTTATTTCACGCATCGCAGGTGGCGTTACAGTGCAGATATGGCCACACAAAAATTGATGGTGTGTTACTTGCTAATGTAATCATACAATCTGTTAATCTAAGAACATTTGACAGATACCACCAGTTTCTTTCCTGGCCATCCTGCGAGCCAGTTATCATTTATCTTCTAATACATGTATTGTTTATGGCATGAATTCAGGCTTTTAAATAATTGTATCTTTCAATTTTTGCTCTAAAGGATCAGTTTTGAAATACTGTATACTACTTGCCTTGAGAGAGCAGACTCCATATTTTGTTGTTCACTCCTGTATTTTCAAATTCTGATGGGTTGTCATCTTATAACTATTGCTGGACATAATTCTGGAGTTCTAGTCCTTAGGGAAGGCTCTGTCTTGACTTGGGTAATTGACAGTGCTGGAATCTTCATTAGTGATTGTGAATTTTATTGAAGAATTTCTTTGCAGATCCTGTAAACAGAAAATCATTGTGTTTAGTCTGCCTTCAACAGCTATAAAGAGGCTGTGCAACAGTTTTGTCTTCTACAGGCAGCATGTATGGAATACTAAGAGATACAGCTACTGGTGAATTTACTTCAGTCTTAACATTTTGAATACTGCTGTTCATTGTTTTTCCCCCATTCTCTAAAAATCCCATCTTCATTCAGGATCAGCCACTGTGTTTTGTGATAGGAATTGTTCAAGTTAGGTTTGGCCATGTCTATCAGCTTGCTTCCAGCTAGAGTTACTCTCACCCAGTTCTCTGTGCAATAAATGTGACCTTTAAAGCCCTCTTCCAACCACAGTTGTTGCTTCTTGTGTAACTGTTTTTGTGCTATGCTGAGTTCTCATCAGTGTTAGAAAATCCTGCTTTTGAAGCAATGATAACTTGCTGAAATATGAGCACTGTTGAAGAGTCTTAGCATGATTCATTAAACTACTGGTCTTCTAACAGCCTAAACTCCAGTTAAAGCCAAGCTCTGCTCTGGCTCTGTGTTTGTGCAAACATCTTTGCCTGCATTACAGTTAGCACAGTCATTACTCACACAACTGCTCTGAAGAAACCTTGACTACGAGATCAACTGACTTTTCCCCATTCTAATCACGAGTTTACATGAAACTGAGTCTAAACTATTTTAAACTAGCAAAGTTAATTATGACTTCAGTCTTTCTAATGAGATGCAGAAGTTTTCCCTGCTGCAAAAAGGAGCCTTTGCATGGGATAGTTGCAGCTGAAAATGACAGCAGTGTTTAGCTGCATTTTTAACTTTTGGGTTGGGTGTGGTCCCTTAAAAAAATAGTTATGAATAATGCCTGCTGGGAGCTTGCCATATTTCAATAGATTCCATATAAAACCTATTCTTTACTATTTTAAGACTCCCAAACTCTCTTCAATTAATCTGTTTCTAGAGCCATTATTGCCCTTCAGCCCCCAGGAGCCAGAGGACACACATTTTGTATTGTTCTTTGTTCTGTGAAGAGATTCCTAGTTTGGGCAGTTTTCAGAGCACACAGTTACAAATCTGCAGGATAGGGAATAGTGGGGTGGTTGAATTTACTGGTCAATTGACAAAAAAGATAGGGTCTGAGCAGTGCTTCTGAGATCTCATTTATGGTGTGGGCTTAAGGAGAGACCAGAAAGGACAGAGCCAGGTGAAAATTTGTTCGCATGTTCTTGTTCTGTGGTGGATCATGGAAACTGTGCTATGTGCTGGTAGTAAATTCATAGCTCTCTTTCTGTTGTGCAAGTGGAGGAGTTTTGATCTCACACAGAATGGGCATGCTCTTTGCTCAGCAGTCAACACCCAAACCATTGGAACAGCTGGACTTTTGCAAATGCTGGAGCTGTAGTCAAACCTCAGAGATTCTCCTCCCTTCCCCAGGGAACCTGTGGATTCCTTTCTTTTATCCATTATTTCACACCTTCCTCTTTAAGAATCTACCTTTGCAAATATATTTTTCCAGATGCTCACAAATATAAAAAGGAATTCCTTTTGTTATACTGCAGCTGATTAGATTGATATAGTGTGTTCTCATTCTAGGGACTGAGGATCTGCTTCTGCAGTACCACTTGGTGTCCTCCCACCCAGCCTGGCAGTACATGCAAACAAATCCACAACAGTATGCAGTGTGGGTCTGAAAGTCTCAAAGTGAGCTCAGGACTCTGTGTGTTCTTTTCCATTTCCAAATACCTATGTTTTTCCAAGCTGTGCTGGAGATACAGTCACAGGTCTCTGTTGTGTAGCAGAATTTTTTTGGGGGAGGAGGGAGTTTGTTGACTGAACAATATGTCCTGTGTTAATAGGCATCACTTGCTGTTTTCTGGGAAGGTACTCAGAAGAACTAAAGTTTTTGAAAGAGCTCCATACAATGGACAGTGATAAAAATTATGAAGATGTAAAGTCTGGCCTAGTGCCATTTTGTAACAATGGGGAGATACCAGCTGGAGAGAAATGCCTTCAAAAACTTTGATGAGCCTGTGGCGGCAGATCAAAAACAGTTATCTGAGGCTTTTGCACACTCCAGCTGTTGGCTCTGCCCTTGAGGTATTGATGTGTGATCTACTTATGATTCAGCTCCCAAACTCTTTCAGCTTTCAGTGTGGCCTAAGGTGAACTGAAACTGCAGTCACATAGTTTTTATCCCAGCCTGTTGAAACTACTGGGGGCCTAGGAGCTGATTGAGAAGGATTTGTGACATCCCTTTGCAGGAGAGCCAGAACAGGTGATGGGGGAGGTACCTTGCCTAGTTTTTATCTGCTGTTATCAACCTCTTGGAGTCCAAAGAATATAACCTTCCTTTTGGATTTGATTGACACTGCATAGCTTGCCAGGTGCCCATACTCTTGAAGTTATTTGATGCTAGAATTGTGCTCTAGGAAATCTTTTCCTACCTTTGCATCCAGCTTGTGGAGGAGCTGTTTTTATACTGCCAGATTTAAAAGGAGAGAATGAGTTACAGGTGCCTATTTATACTTTCCTTATTTCATCTGGGGGGAAATTTAATTTGAATTTGAAAGTAAACCGCTTTTCATTATAGCTTCATTGTTGCTGGTTTTCTTGCCCTATAAATGTTCCACAGAGTATTTTGTGTTTTTATCTGGACCTTATTTCTGCAGATGGCCTGAGTTTTTCTTCACAAAAAGGTTTTAGTCAATGAACAAAGTTGTGATGGTCAGGAAAAATATGCTGGAGAGTTGTGATGTCACTTGATGTCACTAATAGAAGTCTTAACTCCTCCTCTCAGCTGTCAGTAGCATAAACAAATGTAACTTGTTGGAGCATCTTACTTTTTGAGACATAAAAGCTTGAAACTGTCTTCAAAGCAAGACTGCTTGCAATGGGCTATTCTGAAGTCCTTCTTCCTCTTCTACATTTTTAAATGAAAATGAGAAATTACTTCACAGTTCTGCTCACAGATGTTTTAGATTGAAACATCTGTGAGTTTCAATCTAACGAGTTTGAATTCAGGCATATATTGCATGATTCACTCAGAGTTTAAATATCTTAAAATCACAAAAATAGAGATTTATAAACATAATCCACCTTTAGACTTCCTCTCCCACCAAAACCCACAGGAGTGGGCTGTGTTTTTTCAGGGCTGAAATACTGGGCTGCAGTAATGTCTAATGTGGGTGGACTTGGTCTGCTGAGCTTGGGAGCCTGGTAGAGGAGCTGTATGTAGGCCTGGCTCCTGAAAGGGAAAATCAGCACAAACCACTCAGGTTCTCAGGAGGTAATACACTGCTTGGCTTGGAATTTTTTTTTTTTTTGCAGTCCCCTACCACCTGAGAGCAGTTGAATTTATAAACAGTTTATGATGTGATAGGCAATATTACAGTTTCTGCAGAGTGAATGACCCCCATCTGTGTTGTTGGGCTGTGGGAAGGGAGTTAAGTGGCAGATGTCTTTCATCTGTTGTGCTTTCAGCAAATCCTGCTTGCCTATAAAAAAAGCTTCTGGTGCTGAATGGTGTGGTACTGAACAATAGACCTGAAATCTTTGCTAAAAAGTGCAACTGTTTGTGTTTGCATACTTTAAAAATATCAGTCTGGACAAATACAGTTTCAGTACTTAATTATTTTATTTTCCCTTTCAGAAAACCATAGCTAAAATTGCAACATGCTTGGAACTGAGGAGTGCAGCTTTACAGGTATAGCTCTTTTTCCTTATTTCATACTTTAGCAGCAGGTAACTGTAGAGCTTTTTAAAATTTGTTTACTGTCTTCAGAAATACCCAAACTTCTGAAAATGGAGTGAACACTTGGAATTTCTAGGTTGTCATTGTGATGGCTCAGGTGGCTGCCTTAAAAAAGACTGCAAGTGCTTGTATGAACATCTATTAGTACTTATACAGGAATTTAGCTCCACATTTTGTGTCTTTGGTTCTTTGCCTCATTTTCATCCTTTGGGACTGTTTAGTTTCTTTTCCTAGCCTGTGTGCAAGGTTAAAAAGATCACCAGAATGACCCTTAAACTTATTCAATTGCTTCACAAATCATAATATACCACAAAGAAGAATGTGTGTGTAGAATAAAAATTATTTTTTAGCAGTCATGAAAACTGGCAGTGCTCTAGGAAAATGTGGGAAAATGATAATTTGTAATAACACTTTGGGCTTTTTTTCTAGACTGAAATTAGATGTCATGGGAGTGGATATCGTTTTTTTCTCAGCACATGCTTATCCCCAAAACAAAAAGCAAGTGAGAGAAATTTCCAAAAGGCCATGGATGGGGAAGGGATGAATCAAAGCTTGGGTTACTAGATTACCTCTTTGCCAAGAAAGAGTGATGACAGGCAAATTTTCTATCAAGTTACTCCCAGCAGCACTACCAAGTGCTTCATATTGCTGGATAAGGTGCTGCTTTCAGTTATCTGAAAGGCTGGACTTACAAGATGGGGGCTGACCAGTCTCAAGGCTGTGTAGAATTTGAAGAATTATTTGGTTACCTCTACCTGTTATTCTATTTTGAGCCAACCTGGGGTGTTTGAAGAGTGTTGCATTTGCTTGGAGTCCCTGTGACTTTGATGAGGGCCTGCATGTTCCACTATGGAACAGCTTTGTGTGTCAGGTCACATCTGGGAGCAGCACCAGAAGCTGCAGCCATGTCATAACCTGCCAAGCTGGAGAGATGGTGTTATGTAAGAACAGCCTTCCTTGCTGTTGATTCACCAGTAGTAAGTCAAGGATTTTGTAACCTTTTGAGAGGGTAAAAGTTTCTTGCATAACTTGGGGAGGTTATGGTTTCTTAGCAGAGGTTAAAGCAGTTAGTGAGAGTATCTTTTCCCACTCTCCTAACTTTAAGGATATAGCTGCTTTAGTATCCTTACACAGTCTTGCAGAAGGTACCTGTTCACTCTTGGACAAAATCAACGAAAAAACCTTGTTGGACCTTAAATGTTGAAAACAATGGGCAATCTTAAGGGGTGCCAAGGGTGCAATGACATAATAGGCAAGACCTGACCATGTACTCAGAGGAGAATGTCCAGTGGCAATCCTCTTATTTCCACTTCTTTTTATGCCAGCTCTGCCACTTATCTCAGAATAAACTAATCTTACCAAATTGTTGGTGAGCTACTTCAGAATAAAAAATTAAGAAACTTCTCCATTGAATTAGTAAGTCAGATAGGCTTACTGAGAACATGTATGTGCTACAGACAGAGGAGGAGAAAAGAAAGATGGGAATTCCTCTTCTATTTTCAGTGAGTTCTTGGCTGAGTTTTGTCAAGATCATCCTGTGTACTGTAATTTCTGCCAGTGTCACAATGTTGGACACATGTCTTGAAATGTGAATGTTCCAGTGTGCAGTAAGTAAGAATTTACAACTAGTTGGTTTAAAAATACTTACCTTGCATTAGAGCTTGGAATATTGGATAAGATTGTTCTTAATTAGTGAGAAGTAACATAGTCTCTGCCTCACCTGTGAACCTGCCTTTTGTTGGGGAGATTTCTTGGGGGGATGTAGCTTTGTAGTAACTTGGTGTGCTTGAGCAAAGGAAGCACCTTGCATGCTTATTCTGATATGGTACATCTGCATGAGAGGAAGATGCATCCCAAGATCTGACTCTTTCTTTGTACTGTCCTAGTCCACCCAGTCGCAGGATGAGTTTAAGCTTGAGGATCTGAAGAAGTTGGAACCAAGTAAGTGGTATCTTTGTATTTTGAGTGCCATTTATCATGACATCATGCATCATGCAAGCAGGACTACTGACTAACCGCATTGCAGCTCAACAGTGATGCTGGGTGTAGGACAGCAGACAAAACTTGATGTGTATTAAGGAATGTGAGTAATTGAAAAGTACAGTAACACAAATGCTTCAGGTAATATATTCATCATCATTTTCAAATAAGCAATTTGGGCACTGCTAATTTTTGCACAAAGCAGTATTTTAAGCTATCAGTAGTACATTATATAATTTACCTGCACATTTCTTATTTGAACTGTATTTCAATGCTTTGTGGTCTTCTTTCTTGCCGTATGACATTTATTTTTCCTTCTGAAAATATTTAACTTGTGCTCATGGTAGCCAATCACCTCCCACTGTAATGCTACCAGACCAACGAAGTTGAGAGTCAAAGTGAGGATGTGAGTCAGTCTTTGAAGGGTTTTGTGTGATGTTTTTTCCCCAGCTGATCCTGGGTCAGGTCTTGGTATGGCAATCCAGAAATAACTTTTTCATATAGGAAGTATCTATTTATCTGCTTCATTTTCCTTCCTGTAACACTGGCTGCTTTGTTCTCAAAGCATCCTTATGATTAGAGCTTCCACATCTACACAATATTATCCTGAATGTTAATGTTTCTTCAATTCTCAGGGAACAGGAAATGTGGAAGAGCTTCTTTCACACTGACTGAAGTTGGTTTTATTTTGCTTATAACACAATTGTAACATTAAGCAACATCTTGGGGAAAAATATGACGGGCAGGCAAGTGTTTCCCCTTCATGAGTAGGTTGAGCTTCTCTGCAGAGCATCCTACAAGGGAGCTTGTTAAGAAGTGGAGCACTGAGCTAAGCTTCCTAATATCTTTACCAAAATGTAGAGTCCAAATGCTCTTAAACTTTTCCCTGAAAGTGAAAAGTGAAGGTGTGTTACAAAACTGCTGAGTCTTATGGGTGAAGACCTTAACTCAGGAAAGGGTTTAACTGTGTGTTGGGATATTCGGTCTTCCTCACTCTACATGTTACATGTCTGCCCTCTGAATCCTCTGACTTGGGATTTTTCTGTATAGATACTGCTGCTCTCTGCTTACAAAGTATTTAAAATGTTGTAATCATTGAATGACTGTGGATTTTAGACTCCATTGTGCAAATGCCCTTTGAGTGACTGAATGATGGAAGAGAGACTGGAATCCTGTCCAAAATTTCAATTATGGTGCAACAGCCCAGTTGCTTATCTTGCCCTCCATCAGAGAATTGATTTTTAGCTGTCAAAAAAACTGCTCAGCAGTGTGAAGTGCATTCAGCCCACACCTCATACAACAAGCAACTATATTAAAACTGAGGAAGAGTGTGTGGCCATCAGTTTTCAAATACACTGAGTTATTTTCCTTGGAGGAGAACGGGTGCTTCTACAACAACAATCGAACATTGATGTTCCTAATGCTGCTGTCTTACTTGGATGGTTCTGGCCTCTTTCTCTCTGAATTGTGCCTTTGTTTTGTGGTTTTTAAGTGTATCTTGAATAGAGTAAATCTTAATCAGGCCAATACCAGCCATTTCATAAAATGCACCGTGAAGTGTTTTAATTTGCATGTTGTCAATTTTCTTTTGCATCCCACCAGAAAAAGCTAAAAAAATCTGGGCTGGCAATGCAAATAAGTGATTCCTTTGTTAGGTCAAGCCATTCCATGAGGGTGGAACAAAACCAGCTATTCATACAAAACAGCTATTCACACAATTTGGCTTGTTTTAATTACTTTTGTGCCTGAAGCTGTCAGAATGGTTTTGGTGTTGTCATAACAACCAGGGCCCTTAGATTTACTTTTTTTTTTTTCCCCTTAATCTTGTGTTGTCGAGTTCTAACTTTTCCTGCTTGAGCTTGCATTTCATGCAGCTTGGAAAGTGGAGCAGTTGGCTACTTCTGTTTGTTTATAGGATTTGTCACTGAATAGTTTGTGCTGGAATAATGCTACAGGAGGTTCCATACATACAAATAGTTCTTTTGAGGCTGCACTGTGTGAAGTCATTGTTAACACACTGGATCTCACAAATCCATTTCTTTGTGGAAGTTTATACCAGTGTTAGAATACACAGTACAAATGGATAGGCTGGGGCATCCCTTTTGCTTGGGTGATAATTATAAGACAAGTGGATACTGGGTTGTACTGGGGCGTGTGGTGCCTGAATTGTTTTATGTTGTCTATTCAAAAACAAGTCAGTACAGGTATCAGAAAAAATCACTGTCACAGAAAATCTAAGTGGACAGTGGTCTTTACTGAGTTAATGTGTCCTGACCTTCTGGCTTATGTTGATAATTTCTTTTGAAATCTTTCAAGAGAGAGCCAACTGCTAAAAATCAGGCTATGAGGATGGTGAAAGGCCTTGAGGGGAAGCCTTATGAGGAGTGGCTGAGGTCACTTGATCTGTTCAGGCTGGAGGAGACTGAGGTGAGACCTCACTGCAGTTACAACTTCCTCATGAGGGGCAGAGGAGGGCCAGGCACTGACCCCTGCTCTGTGATGACAGTGACAGGACCTGAGGCAATGGTCTAAAGTTGTCAGGAGAGGTTTAGGTTGGAGATCAGGAAAAGGTGCTAGACCCAGAGGGTGGTTGGGCACTGCTACAGGATCCCCTGGGAAGTGGTCACAGCACTTGCCTGACAGAGTTTAAGAAGTGTTGGGACAATGCTGTCAGGCTCGTGGTACGACCTTTGGGGTGTCCTGTGCAGGCCCAGGAGTTGGACTGTGATGATCCTTGAGGATCTCTTCCAACTCAGGAGATTCTGTGATTCTATGCAAAACGAAGTGACACTGTCCAAAGTCACAAAAGGAAGGACAACTTCTGCACAAGAGCCTGCAGAACAGTATTTTTAAAAGATTTCTGTTGGAAATGTAATATAGGTGGAGGCCATGATGCTGGGATCTACCCATTAATTGCACTTGTGGAGAATTTCCTGGGAATCATGTTCTCAAGCAGCAACATTGCAGAGGGGAAGGGCTCTTTCTCCCAGAGGTGAATTGTGGTCGTGAAAACAAAACAGAGATCCAAAAAAGCCCAAACCAACCTTTTGAAACTTGGATGTCTTACACAGCATTATAAGGGAGATTCCTGTTCATATTAACCTATTTGTTTTTTCCTGTGATCTGCTATTTTTATTTTAATCAACTGAAGCTTACGCTTGTGGTAGATGCAAAGAGGATTTTCCTTTTCCTCAAAGATTTATTGCTTAGGTTGTTTTTTTTTAGTGGCTTTGAATAAGTGTTTCACCAAGCTGAGTGTGGTGGACCTGCTGATTATCCTGTTGATCTTTAAAGGAGCACTTTAATTGCTGTGTGACAACTTTGCAAAATTATTTGCCATTGGTGGTGAGTCAAGAATTGAAAGCTTTTTAATAACTTGAGCCACAACTTTGTGCAGCAAGAGGTTCTGCTTCTGAGCTGAGCATTCAGCACCACATCTGTTCCTGGCAGGACAGGAGTGCTCAGCCTCAGGCAGGATTTTAGGTGCTGTAGAACTGTTTGCCTCTTGCCTGGGCTTTTGTCATTAGAGCTCTTTGGGCCCTCTAGTGATGCCTGAAGTGAATTACGAGGAGGGTTTTTTCAAGGGCTGCTCATAAGAGGACCTGGTTATTAGAAGAGAGGGGTCTAGCACTTACCAACCTTTGGAAAGCAGGAGAGGAGCTACTGTGACACCTGTCCCTTCTGTTTAATGTGCCTGTGATCTGTAGGAGATCTCACTTCACTGAGGTTTTCCTTTTGGGGTAGTTTCACTTTCTGTTTCTGATGTGATTTATCTCTCTGAGAGCTGGGGAATTCTGAGAGTAATAAAAATCCCCGTATTTTCCTGAACTTCAGCAGTGCTGGATGGTGACTGTCTGCTGTTGATCAGCTGCTTTTCTGGTGGGAAGTGGCTGTGATTCTTAAGATTCATGTTGAGATCTGCATTACTGGTCCATCAGAGCAGCAGAAGTCTGTGGAGAGAGAGACATGGCATCAGTTTTGTCTGTCATTACAGCTCTGACTGAAGGCACTTTAAACCTTTTTCTGTATTTATCTATTGTGTCTGGCTGGGATCAGGCACTGATTAACCTCTCATGTCATAGCACAGAAATCAGAAAAAAAAATCAGAATGAGTAAAGACTTGAAAGACTTTTTAGTTTCTTTATAGTTTCCCCGAGGGATAATTTATTCTTAGAGCATTCAGATATGGTGTCTGGTAAGCTAATGCAGGAGCCCAGGCTGGCTGATGGGAATGTGAAGGCAGACATGGAAGCTGTCTTGCACTGGCTGAGTTGTAGTGTGCTCAAGCAGAGGGGCCTGGCAATGGCTCCTTAAGCATAACTGGTATTTAAGTACCTCTTGGTATTTGTGTAATCTGAACATCGTTTGAAAAGAGTCTTGTTCTCATTCAGTAGTCTTAAGGGGAGAATTCCTCTTCTCAGAGATTGCTTATTGCAAAGTGAAGCTCTGTGAGGGGAGTCAGGGGTTTTTTCCTCTCTGCTCCCCCTACCAGTCTGGGATATTAATTTCCAATATAAATGGCAAAGGCATTCTCCATGGAATGCTAAAAGTATAGGCGATGTCTCTGGGGCTTGGTGCCCAGACATTGTACTTTATCTCACCTGAATTTCACCAATCTGCCCAGACATACAAGGGCAGATAAAAAGAAAACAAAGCCATCACCACCACCAAACAAAACCCCCTAAACACATGACTGAATAAGAAGAAAATCTCACCAAAGCTTTGTGTTAGCAGCACACTTGGTCTCCCATGGTGGTTGCCTGAATGTACACCCACATGTGCTGAAATGTGTCAGCTCTGGAGGTTTCAGTCTGTTTGGAGCTGATGCCAGTAGCACCACCCTGCTCTCAATGGCCACCAAAAATTGCTACCCTCACCCCGGAACTGTAGCTTTTTCTCATGAAGATTTTGGTTATTGCCACATTTATCTTCTCTATGTGGGTATGGTAGTAGTGATCTTGTACTGCAGTTGCAGTTCACCTGTCTGAATGTTATAGTGATATAGCTTTGATCATAGCTGTGCTGGTGTTTGAAATATGAGAGAAGAGGGGTGTTTTTTGTATAATCTGATAATTTTAAAAATATTATTATTTGTGTGTGAAGATGCTGTCAGAATGGACATAGCTGTACAAAGTAGTAGAATTAATGCTGGTTTATGACTATGGATTTTTATTTTTTCCCTTCTCTCCAGTCTTAAAGAATATCCTTACTTACAATAAAGAGTTCCCCTTTGATGTCCAGCCTGTCCCACTCAGGTAAGAGAGACCTTCTTGTACATTCATGTACAGATGTACCTGAAAGGGAGTATGGCCTGGACCTGGTGTGCATGTGAAACATTTCTAGAGCCATCTGCTTGCCAGACTGCTTTGTGTTAACTGGTTAATAAAAGAACTTCTGAATTCTGTTTGTCTAGGTACCACTAAAAATCAAGACTGTGCTTTTGGTAAAATCAGTACTTGGTACATCCCTACACCTCTCTGATCTTTCCAGTATCATATCCTGGCTTTAGGCTCTGTGCTTTCTATTGCTCTGAGCTCCTGCAACTTCTGTCAAAGTCTGTAGGTAGAGGTAGAAGTTAAGAAGTATGAAATGACATTAAAGAGTGTTGTCCATGCTCAGATGCTGGCTTGTGAATTGACAGCCAGGTGATGAGTGAGTGTTGGTCTCATTTCTTGTTTCTTTTGTTTTACAGGAAGATTTTAGCACCTGGAGAAGAGGAACACTTAGAGTTTGAGGAGGATGACGAGGAAGGAGGAGCTGGAGCAGGGTCTCCAGACTCTTTTCCTGCTAGAGTTCCAGGTAGGGGCACATACAAGCCTTGCCATACCAGCCTCTGTAGCATCTCTGAGTTCTGGCTCTAAAAAGCTTATTTTTCCACCTGTGATTTGAAAAGTTTGGTTGGGAAGCTACATGCTCATGTAAACAAACCCTAATGCTGTACAGGAGAACCACAAGGGTGGCCAGGGAACTTTTTTTTCAGCAAACAGTATCTTTCTGTGAAACAGTTGTATGGAGAACCTGTGAGGGTGGTACTATCTACCTCAAATAATTAGCCTTTAATCCTGA
The DNA here is from genome assembly GCF_001522545.3 of Parus major. NCBI lineage: Eukaryota > Metazoa > Chordata > Aves > Passeriformes > Paridae > Parus > Parus major. Next base: position 17,434,349 of record NC_031770.1, read on the forward strand.
CTCAGTTATTTTCATCCTGTGCACTTTAACTATGTGAAGCATTTCAGATGTGTTCAAATGTAAATTGTGGCAATGTTTCTGCTGCAAGGAGTAGCACATCCTCCTAGGGATGTGAGAAGTTGTTGCTTCTTATTTTTGTGTTGCATTGTTTGGTGAGACAGTGGCTTAGAGTAAAGCCAGGCTGTGAGAGCAGAAAGAGCGGGTTTTGGTTTTAAAGGCTTAAGTCCTTGTCCATGTGAAAGCACTTGTAGAACTGGATATGCCAACAGATTCTAGAGGTCTTCCTGTAGCTTCAGGTTTTGATAGTTTAAATGTTGCAACAGAGGTTCTTTAGGTTCCTGGTGTAATTTCTTTGCAGAAGAAATAAGTTTCTAGTTTCAGAGCTAGCTGGCAAATTCTGTATTTCAGAAATGAGATAACAAGTAAGGAAACCAGTGCTGGAATAATGATCAAAAGAGCTGGGGTGTTGCATTACTTATGCCTGGAGACAACAGACGATATTCAGATGTGGTCCCAAGCACAGTGCTGAATATGGCCCTTGCAGGCTGACCTGATGTGGACATGCACAGTCTACACCTGTTCATGCCAAACTCCCACAAAGGCTATAATATCTTGTGATATTGATTGCTGACATTTGCTGTCTCGATCCTTGTTATTCATCATGTTAAATCCATTTATGGAGATGTCTTCTGTCTCCCAAGGAAAGCAGGAAGTCTCAGACAAAAGCAGTTTGCAGCCCTGGGGTGAGCCTTATGAGTAAAGTGAACTTCAGCTATCAAACTGACAGAGTTGTGTTGCACTCCTTGCTTTGATGTGCCTTTAGTCCATAGTGTGTGACTGTACTGTCTAACTGACCATGGTCTTGTCTTCTCCATGCACGGCTTCGTTATCACATTGCCCCATTCATCTAACCCAGGAGCCAACAAAGGTATGAGAACCTTTTAGTATGTACAGTAATTTCTGTGCTCATGTTCATGTAGCTGTGGTCTTCTGCATGCAGCTCTTAGTCCTTGCAACACAATATTTGGTAACAATCACAGTACTGGGAACCTATCTGTTAGTCTTCATTTGTCTTCAGTGTGGAGAAAAGGGAAGGCCGTGTTTGTTGATTCAAACAGCTCTCCTAGAAGTCTTGCTGTACTAATGAAGAAGTTCTGGTTTGTGGTGTAGCCAAGGGTAGGTGTAGCTGGATTTTATTTACTGGAATACACATTTTATGGGAAATCTTACACAAAGATGATTTGTGTAGTTGGACTTCTGTGCTGTGTGGAGCTGAACTGACCAATGGCTTGCTGCCTCAAAGGTTTCCTGCCTTTCTACTGATTATATATTATTTTTTTCCAGTGCTGTGCTCTTCTGTGAGCCATTTCACTTCGTGAGCCCAGCAGGAGACTCAGCCCTTTTTTTCTCTTTCTCTGAACTGGGATTTGGGAGGGGAGAGCCTGAATGGCTTGTGTTGGTGGCAGTGGGCTGCTGGGTTGGCTCACTGTCTGTCCCTGAAACCCACTTGGAGGAGGACACTTCCTTCATTTGCAGATGCTCCCATCCCCCTCTGGCACAGATGCCCTGTGGTTGTGTCTGGCATGGCTGCACTTTTCTCCTGAAAGGCCTCAGTTGGGAGCCTGCTCAGGAGCCCAGGCTGTGGTGGCAGGGAGGGGTGTAGTGCCCAGCCCAGGAAAGCTGTACCACAGAGAGGGCACTGTCACCTACTGTGGCTGCTGGGTGAAGTGGCTGCGGAGCCCCAGGCCTGCCTGGGGCTGTGGCTCATGTGATATGGATCACAGTCAGCTGCTCTAGTACACTGCTGGCTTGGCTGCTCCTCCTGCTAGGGCAGGAAGGAAACAGTGTTCCTTGAATACTCTGTCCTACTCTTGTCTCCTGGAAGTGAGCTTGACCCTTCTGTCCGTTGCAACTCTGCAATTTCACACATTCTGGAAAACATTCTTCAAGAACAGAATCATTTCTCTTAACCCACTATTTTTATAGTAAACACCAGGCTGAGGCATCTTTCAGGTGATTTTTCTATCAAGTACAACATCACCTAGTCCCATGGAGTGATGCACAGGAAAGCTGAAGGCTGCAGTTGTTCCTGGCTCTTGGGGGCCATGCTGCTTTTAGGAGACAACTGAGATATGGTGAAGCAAAGGTTTGTGCCAAAGAGAAGACAGGCTTGCTTCTGCCTTCACTTAGATTGAAATAAGAGCTCTATATCTGAACATCTCTTCAGGAAAGAAACAGAAAGATTAACTAGAGCATGAGCTGCTTTGCAGAAATGAGGGCTCTCTACCAAGTTTGCTCTCTAACATTTCTCCCTGCAGTCAGAAGCCTGTCCCATTGCTCAGAGCAGTGGGCTGAGCTCTGCTGTGCTGTGTTGGGAGGTGTCTGCAGACACGGTGGTTTTCAGGCCCTGAGTCTCCTCAGGACAGGAAATACAGAAACACACAGCATCAGAGATGGGAATTCAAGTCTTGCATGTGATCCTGAGAAGGGGATTGGATGCAGGAACGGTCATGAAATCTTGCTGAAGCTGTGCCTGTAGTTCTCAGAGCAGAATGCAAGGTCCCTCTTGCAAAGCTAATCTCTCGTAAGACAAAATCTTTGTGGTTCCACAGCTCCTTAAGAAGATGAGAGGGAAAAATTGTGTCGAAAAATCCCCCGTATTGGACTTGTCAAAGGAAATTATTACATTGCTTAGATCTCAAGCCTTAGGATAACTTCTTTTTTTCATTAGAAAACCGAAGCTTTAACTCAAACTTTCCCATGAACCTGAGTATTTTCTGTCCTGGTGCTTGTTCATCCAGTAGGGAAGAAGGGCTTGAAGTGTGCCAGTTTCTGCTAAATTCAGCATGAAGTAACCTACTCCATGTTTGATGACAGAATATCATGACTTTTAGTGAGTTTGAACAGTCTGGATTTCTTGCCAACTGCACTGTCTTCCTCAGCAGTGTGAGGATTCATTTATACTGAAGACCACCAAGTTTTGATGCTAAATATTCTTAATGCAGAGCTGTGAACTTCCTTTAGGCAGAAGGGAACTTGGGGTATGCAAACACTTACTTCCCCCCCGCCCCCTTTAGGTAGTGGCCAGTAGAACTTACTTAAGCATCAGTTTTCTAGTTCCCTTATTTGCTATGCAATTTCCAACAATGCCATTTTCCTCCTCAATCTCCTAGTCTAAATGTTCAATGTGGTGCCAGGTCATGTTCAGTGGGGTGGGAGTCCTGGTCAAGTGTCTAAACCTCCTGAAATTGCAGATTGTAGCCTCCCAAATTTAATCCTCAAAAATGATATCAATTGAGTTCCATGAATGGGTTATTCTGCGTAACAGCAAGAAATAACACTTTGAACAATGCTTCCCTCTATTCTTATGGCATTAGCTTTTTTATCAGTTGATTTGACTTGAGGCAGTCCTGGGTTTTTTCTGGGAGAGCTTTGAAATCTGTCAAAGGATGTTGTGTGTCTGTGCACAGACATTCCCATAGTGCTATATACTACTGGGTTAGGAATCTTGAGAGTTTGAGCCCCCTAAGAAGAGCATCTTCTCTGAGAGAAGAAGGGACAAGTGAGGCCTCTGCTGTGAGATGACACCAAGGGTTAATAATATGCTTTACTCTTTCCAGGTACTTTATTGCCCAGATTGCCATCTGAACCCGGGATGACGTTACTCACCATCAACATAGAGAAAATTGGTCTGAAAGATGCTGGGCAGTGCATTGATCCTTACATCACAGTCAGTGTAAAGGGTAATGATTTCTGTTCTGCCTCCTCAGTGATGCTTTGGAGAGTGCATTTTCTGAAAGCTCTATTGATTTTTCAGCCTGCCGGGAAAAACATTTGTTGGCACTTCTATTGTGGATTTAAGGCTTCTGCTTTAATCAAGGGTGGAAAAATTCTGTATTTGACAGCTACTGGGAGGTGAATCTCTGCAGGATACTCTTCTCTTTGTGCACTCAGGGGTGGCTTTTCTATGCTGAGAGCTGAGTGACTTTGCCCTACTTCTCCATCACGGCTTCTACAGCTGACTCCTGAGTACAGATCTGCTTGGACTGTGTGTACTCCCCACACATACTGGTCTTTGGGGATTCTGGAGGTGGGGAACCACAGCCCACTGACTCCATTCTTGCCCTCTCATTAAACTAAATTTGTAGCAATACAAATATAATCTTACCAGGGCTTGAGGTTTAGATGGATGGATGCTGGGAAGCAAATCTTGCAAGTGAAATAAAAAATGTGTTAGCCTGGCTAGTGAAATGCTTCAGCCAAAGCATGGTATGCTGAGAGCCTCCATAAATCTAGGAGAACCTCTCTGTCTGTCCAGGATAGGCAACATTAGGATTTCTCTGTTTCAGGTGGTAACATAATTGGTGTCTCTTAAAGCTGACTTTTTTGCTATTCACACTCTTTCTAGTGGGAGTATCTCTGTCCCCCATTTTGCATTTCTCAGCAGGAAGCCCCTGTAGTCAAAGCTGCTTACCCTTGTTCTGCTTTAATTCAGCTTCTCTTTACAATCTTTGTAGGCAGATGATTTTTTTTTGTTTATCATGTAAAAATCTGTAGCTGAGCCAATATCCTCTAGTTATTTTTAGTTGTGATAATGACCTTGAATGTGTCCTCCTGAGATGTGCTATTGGATACTAACTGTAAGGACGAAACACTTGTCAGATGTGTGATCAGTGCTTCTTCCACCAGATGTCCTCTGGCAGGAGGAAGGTTCACAGCATCAAATATCCCTTGAATACTTACCAGGGCTTGGAAAGCAAACATTCCTTGTTCCTTGCCACTCAAGTGTTTGTCTCATTGTACATCGCTAAAACTGCTGCTGTAGCTCTCATTTCCCTTCTGGAGCTAAGGGAGACTCTGTATTGCTGGGCTTGCTTTCCCAACAAGTCTGTGTTAACATGATGCTCCATTTCCAAACTCATTTACCTCTAAATGATGGCTGCCAAGTAGTGAGGTAGAAAATAAGATCAAAAAGTGAGTGTGTGGGCAGGGTATGGCTGAGTCTGCTTATGCTTTTGATATTTTTATTTCCCAAGATTTTTGGTCAGGAAAAGTAACTCTGAGGACTCATCTTGACACTGTTAGGAGCCTGAAGACATTTAGTATCTGATTTCCTCGGTTTTAAACCAAGCTGTTCTTTTGCAGGTTTGGAGAGATGTTTGTTCTTGATGCAGCATTAGCAATCCTAGCCCATGTCCTGGATGAGGGGAATCACTGGTACTCCATCCAGGGCCTCCGCCTGTGCTCCAAGCACATCCGCACTCCATACCTGTAACATTGTAACCTGGCCACATTGTTAGCAACTTCCTCTGCCACACGGAAAGGGATCGAGAATGAGAGGAAAGACAGAAGACAAATGTACCCCTGGAAACAGCAGAGGTTTAGTGAGAAACAAGATTGGCTGTGCCAGAGCAGCAAAACCACGGGCTGGTGCTGAGATCTGGAGTCCAACTCGTGGCCCTACAATACCTTTGTGGAAAACCCAAGAGGAATAATGCTTGTTGTGTCTAGGGACAAAGCAGGGCATACACAGGATGTGTGAGCTGTGCCCTGCAGACCCTGTATGGAGGGCAGCCTTTGGTGTGTATCCCACTTGGGCTGGAGCTCTGCTGGAGTCCTGTGTGCACAGGGAATGGAATCTTGCTGACAGCAGAAAGAAATGCACTCTTAAAAATAAAAAGAGGGATAATTCCAATTTTTTTAACTGAAATATTGCTAGAACTTTAGTTGCTTTTGTGTGGTACTCAGAAAGAAAATTAAGTGATTGTGAAGGGGTATGATTGCCCCTTTTTTAGGTTTTGTGGAAACACAGGTGTGGATTAACTTTTTGTGGCAGGATAAGGAGAGATTTATAAATCTCTTAAAACTGAACCTTAAAGTCTGAGAAGCTTCTGCCATTCTCATGCTGTTTCTTTCCTGCAGATTTGAATGGGATAGATCTGACTCCTGTGCAAGATACTCCTGTGGCTTTGAGGAAGGAGGACACGTATGTCCATTTTAACGTGGACATTGAGATTCAGAAACACATTGAAAGATTAACAAAAGGTATGTGGTACCAGAGACCCAAAAAAAGGGCCCAGGAGCTTTGGGAGCACAAACACTGGGCTGCTCCTGAGCTGGTGCTGCAGGGCTCCAGATCTAGACAAGGATAAAAATAGACCTCTGCATCCTGTCCCTTTCAAATTGGTCATTGGGATGGCTTGCAGGCAAGGGAGAAATGAAAAGAGATAAAAACAGAGCAGTCTGCTCTGCTACACAGGTATTGAGTTGCTTTATCACATGCTTAGTCATTGGTACCTGGGTGTGAGCAGTGGAGTGAGGAGTTTAAACTGTTAAGAGTGTGATGAGCATTTTAAGAACACAGTGGAGCTTTTGAGTAAATAAGAGAAATGTGGGAGGTAATTCCCTTCAATTTAAGTAGAACAACTTAATGGCAGATAAGTTTTCAGATAACAATTATGACTAAGACTTAACTTTTCTGTTCAACCATTTTTCCCCCTAGGTGCAGCTATTTTCTTTGAATTCAAACACTACAAGCCTAAGAAAAGGTTTACTAGCACCAAGTGCTTTGCTTTCATGGAGATGGATGAAATTAAACCTGGGGCAATTGTTATAGAACTGTAAGTGACTCACAATTACAGATGACACTGACAGAGGAAATGAACCAGCCTTCAGCTACAATGTGTGGCTTGTTGTATTAAGGAAGGTTTCTTGGACTCATTAGATTGACTTCCATAAGGAATATTTCATTTTTAATAAAGAGGGGAAGATAAAATGCTTTTAGGCAAGTAAGATGGTTAGAGACTCCTCTCAGAAACTAGACCAGTTTCCAAATAAAATGCTGGTGTTTGTAATTTAATGTTGTATGAATTTAATGAAGTCTGTAGGGGAGATTTTAATTTGGAGCTTAGCCTGAGTGTCAGATCTGCTATATCTAAAAAAAAATTAATCAACTCAGTCTTTTGGTACAGAACTCTGTAAAGGAAATTTGATTTGAGGCATGAGATAGCAATTTGCAATTAACTTTGTGAACATTTCAAAGCAGTATTGAGTGGTTGTGGTGTGCATCCTCTCCTTGCTGAGTGGCTGAAGGTCTGAGGGAGGAGTCTGAGGATTGGGGTTTGTTTTTTTACTCAAGAAGAGGGTGAATCTTGCAATTCTTGGAAAAGTGCTTAGTCTGTGCTAGCTAGAGTACTTCTGAAGTACTGACTGATACTGGGTCTCTCCTACAATCAAGATTATTATGTTGGGAATCTCCTTACAAAAATATTATGTTAATTTACATATTGAAATTTTTCTTCTGTTAAAATAATCATCCGGAGAAAATACCATTTCTTCCTGTACATCTACTCATTACTGTTGCTTCCATCAAGCCTTGTCAGATTATTTAAAAGATGAGGGTAATAAGATCTGTACAGGATGAGCTTTCTAGTTTGCCTTCATCTTCCTGCACAGCCATTAGTGCTTGGATTAATGCATTTTCTTGTGGTTACAGGTACAAAAAACCCACTGACTTTAAAAGGAAGAAATTGCAACTGTTGACCAAGAAACCACTTTATCTTCACCTCCATCAAACATTGCACAAGGAATGACCCCAGTCGTGAGACCTCTGTGAACTGAACCACAAGTCCTGGTAGCTGTGTAGTAGCCTTAGGCTCCGAAGGGCAGGAAGACGACTCTGTTCATGCCAGTAGGTCACACGAGACCATCACCCACTGCACAGCACTACTTCAGGGGCAGGGACAAGCCCACCATGCAAGTGCAAGATTTTTTTCAGTAACTTCCAGCTACAGGTTTTTCCAAGAGCCCTGATGTAGGTTGACTGCTTTTCCTAAGTTTGCTGTTTATCACTTTCTATCTTTAACCATTCTTCTCCTTTTGCCTCAAGCTCCCCCTGAGGATGGAGAGTGCCCCTTTGCCAAACCTGCAGCAATAAAGATGTGGCAGGCCTACTAACTGTTTACACTGCTGTGCTATTGTAGTTCCTCTCATCTGCATTTCACAGTCCTCTGGAGTGAGCAGGGTGACAGAAGACTGGGAGAAGGACGAGGTGGGCTGGGAAGGAGCTTGAGGTACTGCAAGTGCTTTGAAGTGAGGGAGCGGAGGACGCGGGTCAGGTGGGTGGCCACAAGTCCCTGTGGTCAGGTCAGGAGGAGGACAACTGCAGATGAGAACTGAACTATGATTTAATAGCCTTGCCTGAGTTTTGGATGCATGTAACAATCCTTTTAATCACTGTTACTCCCTAATAGAGCTATTCTTTTCTGTTACCTTGTCACAGAGTGGTTTGCAAAGGTGGGTGGGGGATAGAGAGGCGTTCTCCAGGGCTTTGGTCCCGGTGGCAGTGGGCATTTTGCCATTTCAGTGACAGCAGGACAGGCCCTCAGTGCTGAAGTGTCAATTTTCCAGAGCTTTGTATAAAGTAGGTCTGGCTAGCAGGCTGACCCACCTTTTACATGAAACTGCTGTTCTTATGGAAACTGATTGTATGCAGTTTTCTGCATATTTTGTGCAAGTCTGGAAATTTACTCAAAAAATTACCTTTTTATGTAAGTAGATAGGATTATCATTTATTTTCTATATTTTTGATTTGGTGTGTTATAAGCTGCAGGACATTGGCTTATTATGACACACTTGCATTCACCTTTTGACCTGAAAAAGGGACAGAAGTAGAACCCAGTCAAATCTTTCATATATTTGCGTGGATATTTAATATGATACTTTATGGTTTGATAAACTTCTTGCATATCTAACTAGTGCCTGAATACTCTGCTATGCTAACTAAAGACCCAGCTCCCAGAATAGTGTCAGTTATTTTAAGCAGCCTGGATGCAGGTGTATCATCCATCTCTCTTTTCTGTTGCCTCACCCCAAGACGTTACATCACGTGTTAAGGGAAGGGATGTTACTTTTCCTCATGCTGTTTGTCTGTCTCCACTCAGCTATTCAGCATTTTTAGCTTTACCATATTGATTAGGATAAAAAGCTGGTTTTGAATGTCCTAATCTTCTTGCCTTTCTTTGCTCTGGTATGACTAGGGATGACATTATTTAGGTGTTACAACAAAAGTCAGCAACACTTTCTCAAATTCCACTGCTGGTTGGAGGGGAAAAAGCGCAGTTGAATTGTCCTATTTATGGGTCTTTACAATATCCCACTTGTTTTAAAGCTGATGGATGACCATCAAGATATCCCTGTGAGTTATGGAAACACCTCTGAATGCAGCAGTCTGGACACCAGACTAAAGGAGGATACCTACTGTTAAAAACCAAATACAAATCATCCTCTGAACTCTGCAAAAGGACAGAGCAAAGGATTAATCTGTGGTTGCAACTAAATCTGAGCTTGGCTCATTTACCTGTCAGTGGTCCCTGGCTGGCTCAGGACTCGTTCTGACTGAGGAATTGCAGGATCTGAGTGCCCCTGAAAGGTGGAAGGGCAGGTTCTGGAGTTCAGTCCAGCTCTGCCATCCAGGGTAAGCACTGCAGTTGGCTGTGTGTGTCCAGGGTGAATGCTGGTGCATCCAGAGGGAGATTCCATCCAACTTCTGTTACTATTAGCAAGGATGGGCAAGGGAGGAGACACTGACCCTCACAAAGGCTTGTATGCGGAAGGAAAGATGCTGAACTTGGAGAACTTGACTTTTAATCATGGATATTCATCAGCGTGTGTATCATCAGCCACCGTGCAAACTGAAATACTGTCCCTTGAAGTACAAACCCATCGTTTCTGCTGCTTACCTGGACCCTTCCCCAGCTTGTAGATGTCTGTATTAATGCCAGTTATATGAAATGTCAATTTTGAAGTATTTTTTGTTAAATACACAAGTAGAGCTTTGTATTTAACGGATTGTGAATTAATGTCTGTTGAGTGTGAAATACCATTTTTAAAGTTGCTTCTATCCCTTGCTTTTTTTTCTGTGAACCGTCTCAGTGCCAGGACTGCTGCTGCACACACCACAGGCTTCGGGATTGTTTTATGCTTCAGTGATGTTCCAGCTTGTCTTTCATCTGAAATCTAAAGCTTTACACTTGTACTGTAAGAATGTAGCACCTAGATGGCAACTTTAATGGCTGCTTGTACTCTGGCAGTAAAGCTGTAATGGCCTCCCAGTAGGGTTTTTTATTATTTTGCACTGTTTCCCTTTTTTCCTCCCTCAGGCTGCCTTTTGGACAGAGCACTTGTGAGAAACCTTACTCACTGAGACAGTCAAAAGCCTGCTATTCCAAATGCTTGCACTAACACTTGAACTGCAAGTGTAGGGTGTGTTTTTGAGTGATTCAGTGATGGCAGCTGCAGTAGATGTTTACATGGTTTACATACCCCAACTCTGCTTTACAGAAAGCTACTTTCTTTTCTGATGGAAGGAGAAAAAGCTCTCCAAATCCAGCCTTTCCTCTTAAAGAAAATGAATTGCTCTTAACCCTGAGGAAGATGAAAACTCGGCTCTCAAACTTCATGTGATGCTGTGAGGTCCTCTTGAAAGCAGAAAGCAATCAGGGAAGTTCTAAGTTTCTCTAGTGGAGAGGCACTGTGGAAACACAGGTCAACTCCACAACTTCCTCAAGGCTTCCAGCTCTGGAAGATGTATCCCCCATGGTCCTCATTACATGAACCAAGTCCATATTGTGTCAGAGTAGATCAGCATGAGGGTAACACGGTCGTTACCCTGCAGCAGCATTAACCTGGCCTTGATTCAATTCTCATTCTCAGAACTGTAGCGTTCTCTGTCACATTACTGAACCAGTGTCCTTTCTGAACAAAACGTGGCACTGAAACAAGGCCTTCGGGGTTTAGCAAAAGGAATTTTGCTTTTTATTATAGCTTTCCTTTGAATACAGTGTCATTTGTGCTTCTGATCTCTGACCAGACATTTTTTTTAAAAAACCCCAGAACATCAGAGTCCTCAAGTAAACCCCTAGCCTACAGTAACTGCAGCTCAATGATGTGATGGAGAAGGCAGGTTCGATATCATTTTACTTAAAAAATTATTTCCACAGGAAATGATTTGATTTACATTTTTAACGAAATTAGTTCATTTGCCAACTGGTTACAAAGGCTACATTGAATTAAAACTCTCCACACAGGTACTTCCTTCCTATTGCACTTTTAGAGTAGGTTCAAGTCCATCACAGAAAGGTTCTTGCAGCCCAAGTGGATGGATGAGTTTGTGATCATAGATGCACATAAGATGTCTGTAGCAACTGGATAAAAATTAATCCTGCGAAAGCTGAGATATACTGAAATGAGACCGATGTCTTCAAACCAAGAGCCAATTCCTAGAGTTGTGCACATGGGAGCCGGGTCTGTGGAGCCGGCCGGGTGCTGCAGGCAGGGATCCTGCGCTGGGGCTGTGCGTAGTCCTTGGGGCCGGCTGCCCTCAGTCCCTGGGTGCCGGCGGAGGCAAGTCTCTGTTGGGAGAAGGAGCATAGTCCCTGGAAGCCTGCGGGGGTAGCCGAGGGCCTGGAGGATAATCCCTGGGGCCAGGAGGGCCAAGGGGGCGGAAGGGAGGATGCCCACGTGCGTAGCCTCTGGGATCGGGGGGAGGCGGGAGTGGGACAGGAGGCAAATCTCTCATTCCTAAACGTGGACCAGGTAAGAAATCTCTTCCAGCCGGAGGTGGCAAGGGAGCACCACAACCTAAAAGGAAAGGAAGTTGTGGAGTTAAATGAAATCCTGCTTTAACCTAAAGCCCATGAATTGTATTCTAGGGACTTTTGGCTGCTGGTTTCCATTTTAGAGTAAACAAGGAAAAATACCTTGGCATTAAGGAGGCTTGAAAAAACCCAGCCCATCCAAGCTTACTGGGCCAGCTAAAGCCCATGAAGCATGAGGAAGCCGTGTGCTAAGGAAAAGCAGATCTGGGTTCTGCAATCAGGCTCCAAGAAGTGAAGTGTCAGCACAGAGCACTGCAGCCGTACCTTGGGGCCCAGGGAGAGGCCGAGGCCCGAAGTGCCCCCGCAGAGGAGGTGGTGGTGGTCCTGGTGGTCCGTAGCGAATGGGCGGTGGAGGCCCCATCACTGGGGAGCTCATCAAAGGTGCCCCAGGGAAAGGAGAGGGGCCTTTGGCACCAGCGTTACCCTGGGAAAGATGAGGTTACACTTCACTGAGTTACTGCAGCAGACAAGCACTGACTGCTGAACAAACCAACTGTTTCCCAGAGGAAAACAGGTACAAGGTGGGGGGTGGGGAAAGAAAGAAAGAAAAATAACCCAAACACACTCCAAACCACCTTAACCAGGCAGAAAACAGGACAGCTACTGCACCAGCATCATCCCTTCTCCCAGAACACTGCTGGCACTACCCAGGAGTGAGTGGTTAGTGAGATAAGCTCGTGCAGATGAAGTTGAACTAAAGAAAAGTTCAAGACCTGTTGAGGTGTCCTTGGTGGACACCCCTTTGATTTACACATGGAATTGTGCTTAAACACCACAATTAAGTCAGCTGCTTAGGATTATTGCTGTAGTCACTCCAAAGTGTTTGCCCACAGTCCTTAACAAGAAACATACAATTTCCTCAATCCCACAAAACCCAGAGAGCGACTGATCCATCATTAAAGAAGCCTTTTGAGACAGAGGGATGAGCCCTTGGTTAGTTCCACAGAGCAGTTATTCAGCACTTCAGAACACCAAGCCTGTTACTCCTCTCCATCAAAGCATCACCATGTCCAGCCTCTGAATACTCACTGCAGCTGGCTCCATGGAGGAAGGTGAATCTGTAGTTACATTGGGGGCTTCAGACTCTTTGGGAGAGGGTTGCTTTTGGGGTTTTTTTGGACAGCAAAATAGTGACAGGATACAGACAAGACAGAACATGATACAGTTAAAGAAGCGGGAGGAAGTACATGTATTGGTACAAGTATCATGTATTGGAAAGGGTTCCTGAAGGTTGGAGCATTCTCAACTCACCAGTCCATCCATTGCTGTGGAAGGGGAGGAGGTTCTTGGCTCGCTGCTGATCAGGGATGCCACAGCAGGCCCAATATCTATAAAGAGAGCCATGAATAAATGTCCTACCATGCCTAGGGTAGGGAAGGTGGGCTTCAAATTGCCTCTTTGAAGTGAAAGAATAATGAATAAGTTGCAGTTGGTTGCAGACCACACAACTTACCAGGAACAGACATCCTTCCAGGCAGCTCTGGAGGCCTTCGTGGAGCAGGGGGGCCATCCACCATTGCACCTTAAGGGAAACAAGAACCCCAGAGACCCTAAATAACACAAACCTGAGCTATTTCTATTAATAAAACCCTACCACAAACCACCCAGTGTATTAATAGAGCAGGTATCAATATCAACATTCCTAGAACCAATATCTACCTTGGTGTTTCTGGGTTTGTAGCTTAAGAGGGAGTTGTCAAAAAAGGGGATTTTCACTGCTTACCAAATTCACCCCTCACGCCTTCTCTTCGAGGAGCAGAGAGGGGCCGGGCAGGGACATCAATCATCTGTGTGGGGGATGGATTTCCTCCACTCACAGGTGATGGGCCAGAAGAGCCATCTCTGCTTAAGGGCCCTGTGCCAAAGAATTAAAACCACTCGATTTGCTTTTCTAGAATTTAGCACAGCCCTATGTTTTTATGATGTACTGACTCCAAGACCAAAGGTTTAGGGAGAACCAGCAGCATTTACCTCGTCGAGGTGGGATCTGGCGGTCAGGTCTGCCTGGAGTTGGCTTTACAATGACTGGTCTTTGAAGCACGATGATTTTTTGGTTTACTTCTATTAATCTGATTTTAAAAAATAAAGGTCTTTTATTATGATGCAAGAAATACATGTGAGTTGTATCTATTAGAATGTAACAAGGCAAATTGCATTGCAAAATATTACAGCTTTCACTAAGAACTGTTATTTTAACCATCAAAACAGTTTAACAGTAGTTAAGATTAGCAACTTAAAAATGCACTGCACATTCTGAGCTTTTTCTCCCCCGAGGAACTCCCAACATGTTCAAAGAGCAGTAGAGAGGGTCTGTTCTGTACTTACTTCTGTCTCAGGTTGGCTGCTTCTCTTTTTTCTTCAGCCAGAGCTCTCTCGGCTGAGCGGGCAATGAGCTGGTAGGGAAAATTTTGTCAACTGCATTAATGGCACCAATGTGACATCAAATACAAACTGTTGGCATCACAAAAGGATGAACATTCTTACCCAGTTGTCATGTGCCTTTTTCTCATGAGCAGCAATCTGAGAAGGAAATAAACCATTTAGTTTTTATCCAACTACCAGGATTTCCCACAATGCACCTCAGAGCACCGGAATGATGCAGTAAAAGATGACACAATAACCAGGAAGCAAGAAGTTTACCTGATTTTTGTAAGATCTCTCTGTTTTCTGCAATTCTTCTTCCATATCTTGGATCCTTTGCCTGTGCAAAAGGAAAAAAGAGGAAAAGGAGAGATGTTTGAATAAATTTTTCTCAGTGCTGAAATAAAAGGAAAATAATAATCTTCAGAAATTCAAGTTACTTGTAAACTTTCACTTCCTCAATGGCCAGCACAGCTTTTTCATCTGCAGCACACAATTTCTGCTCCTTCTCCTGACGCTCATACTCTTCCTGGGTTAGTTTTCTGCACAGGGAAAAAAAATGCACCATATAGTTCAGCATTCTACATCTATTACAACTCAAAATCAAGGTACTCCCCTGCCAATGACAGCAATATCAAAATCTATAATAATGTGTGAGATCAGAGAGAAAAAAGAGGTTTTTTAGAATGAGAGACAGAAATCCTGTCTCTTGAAACCAACAGACAAACCCTTTGTGTATAAAACCTTAAAATTACGGAGTTGACTAGAAAGTTCTGTCAGCTTCTGAAGATCTGTCAGAATCTACCAACTGCAGACAGTTCATTCCTTCAGATCCTGTGGTTTTCCTAGCAATGCCACAGATTGCAATCCAGATTTATAAAGGTACAAACAAGGAAATCCACTGGACTGACACCAACCACGGGAAATGAAGAAATGAATGTGTGGTGAGAAGAGGAAAATTTAGGGCCCAGGTGACAAACACATTCAATAGTTATTAATCATGTGGGAAGCTTTTTCCAAGTATTCTAAATACCAATTCAGTATATCAATTTCAACAGTCTTTTTATAACCTCATAGTTCATTATTTTTTTTTATTTTTCATATTTTTATGGAAGTATTTAAGAGGTCTATAGTGTGTTTAACTTACAGGAGCTATCCCACAGAACTGGAACCATTTAACTAATAGCCAATTAACTATTGCTCATAGCTTAGTTCCAACAAAATCCATTTCCTCAGCTAAAAGTCAAAGCAGTTTTCCAGAAAATAAAAATTTCAAGGAGTTCTTCACTCTAATCAAGAAGTACTAACAGGCAGTGTAATCTCCTGTATGCTTTGTGAGGAACAGAAATTCTTCACACAGGTCAAGATGAAGTTTTCCCTGAAGGGTGGGCTACCCTCCACTTCTCCATTCTAAGTTTATTACACATGGATCCATGGAAGTTACAAGGTCAGGCAGTTTCACTACAGCCTCATTTCCAACTCTGTGCTTCCCCCAACCAACACACTTACACCATAGGAACTTCAACTGCTTCTCCATCACAATTTCAGCTTTTCTACAGAATTTAGCTGAGAATGTGCCTGAATCCTATCCTCAAATTTTCCCCACAAAACAGAGATGGTATTACAGACATTTCAGTAAGTAAATAAATGGATGAGGAATAAACACACACAGAGCAGATCCTCACCACTGGCAATTAATTCCTCTCAGCTGCCATCACCAACTCAGCCTTCTTTTAGCCCTTTGAGAACACAAGAAGCTCACAAGGCTGAAATACTAAAGTTTCTACATTATGAGAATTAGACTCACTGAACAGAAGTCAGAGTAACAGAAACAAATCTTAAGGGCACCTATGTTCTCCTTGACACTTCTGCATGATGTAACAGAGCAACCACGGAATTTGCAGATCAAGCCACCCACCTGCCCTCTCCAGAAGTTTAAAAGTAGAAGGCAATATGGTGTGTGCACACTGACAGTCTTTTTAGAGTCTCTGCCATGGTGGCAAAAGTGAAGAAAGGATACCAGCTTCAGCTGTATCAAAAGACTAGCCATCACTCATTCCAACCACAGCTTCCAAGTTCTTTGATCCTTCTTAGCGAAAAGCATTTGGACAGTGCCCATGATAGAACAGACAGAGTAAGGAAAGGCTTACTTCTGGAGTGCCATCTCCTTCTGCTGGTACAGTTCACCAAGTATCTCCACCTTCTGCTGAAGAGTTTTGCATTCATTTTCCAGTTGTGTTTTGGCTGACTGCAGTGAAGAGGAATCATGTTCCAATGTTTTTATCTTCTCTGTGGGAGAAGCAGTTGCAGTAAGAACCATTATGGCCACTTACACGCTCTGTTTCTTCTTAAGCCACCAACAGCACTAAGCAGTTATTTTGCTAAACCTACCTTCCAGCTCGTGTCTTGCTGTTACTTCATCATTCAGTTTGGATTGCAGAAGATTTCTGTCTTCTTCAACGATAGATAACATCGTTTTGACCTGAAAAGAGGAGCAGAGTTTATCATCATGGGCATAGCAGTAATGTGACTGCATTTATTAGATACTTGTGCAACATACCCTGGAGACATCCATCATCTGCTTAATCTGAGCCTTCATCTTCTCACTCTCAATATCTAAAACAGAAAAATATCTTTGTTTTCCCTGTTTTAATCATGAACAAGTCCATGAACAACTGTTATAAGTAACACTCCCTACACTTTAATCCCTGCATCCTTACATGGTCAAAAAAAAATCCCAAAAATCAAGAAGTGGGAATTTCCAGCCCACACAGACTATAGGTAGAGAGGAAAAAAAAAAAAAAAAAAAAAAAGGATTTCAAAACCAGAGATGCAGGAAATATATGTGCAACATCACAAATGACAAACTGCCTAAATAGCTTTGAAAACATCTATTTTGGTCTTTCAGATTTAAAAAATATGATTACCTAAATTAGTTATTTATCTGGAGGCAAGCAGAAAGCTCATTAAAAATTCATATAAAAAATAAATGCACCAGAACAACAAAGCTGAGACTCTCAGCCTTTGGAATGCTCTTAATTAGCAACCTTTATACACACTCTTTACAGCCGTGTCACTACACCCATGGTTTACCTAAAAGGTAATCTAAAAGCAATTATTGACCTTGTAGCCAGTTCCTCCCTTCAGTTAGGGATATTTTGTGTTTGATGATTCAGGCTGGCAGCTCTATATGCATGGATTCCCCCTGATCCCTCTTTAACATGCCACAAGCACAGCACCACATGATCCTCAGGTAGGATGACTGTACCTGGCAACTCTCCATTGGCCAGATCCTCTCCTGGGCTCCACTCATGCCCTCTGTCATCCTTCTTGACCTCTGAATCCATGTCCAGCTGCTTCAGCTGCATAATGCAATTGGTTAAAACCTAGTAAAGAAATCAAAGGTTCAATTGCCCTGCATTTTGTGAAATATGACAGAGTATTTTATGATGCATAATATTGAAAGCAAGCTGGTTAAGAGAACCTACTTCAATTTCATTTTCTTTGTAGGCAAGTGTCTCTTCTATGTCCTTCTGAGATTTCTGATACAGCTGAATCTGCTCACGGAGCTCAGAATGCCTCTCACTCCAACCTTCAGCTTCTTTTAGCAGCTGTATGAAGCACCAAGGCAAGATGATTACTTGCTGTGTTTTTAGTATACGGTGTATGTAATTAAGTCAATTTTACTGCCAGCTCTGGTGATAACTGATCACCATGGGTCACAGATAAAGGGTAAACTTCAGTTAGCAGTGTCATTGCTGCTCCATTGGCAGAAGTGGATACCGGGAAACTTTCTGCAGTTTATTATTAGGTGGCTTTAAAAATTTGTCATTTTCTCAGCTAACATCCTGACATCAAACTGCTCACACACCTCAAAATATGAGGAATTAATTGCAGTACAGAGGTAATCAAAACACATTCCTTAAAAAGTCCCATACTTTACATATGAGGAAAGAAAACAGATATTTACAATTATTTGGAAAAGAACTGTCCCAACATTCCAGGGCTAAAACTCCCCCCCATTATCTTTGCTTTCTGAAATACTTTCTGGCAATTGTTCACCATTACTCCTTGAGCCCTGATCCCAAGAGGCAATCTCTCCATCATGCCACCTCAGCACAGACTCCCTGTGACTTTGCCGACAAAAACTGCAAAATGAACTGGCAAAACCTTCATACCAGAGATGTGGCTCAGCTGCACAAACAGCCTGTACAAGCAGGCACAAAGCATTTGAATTTTATCATGGTAATAGAAAACATGGAATTCTGCCATGTTAAAGAAACAGAGGCATGCTGAAGCTACACCCAAAAAAATTAGGAATAAAGGCTGGATATTTTGTTTGAAAGACCAGGTTGCCTGGCCTGGGCATAACTTACCTGTTCCTTGCTCTTTTTCAGTCTAGCATTCTCTTCCTGCACATGATGGAGCTCAGATTTCACCTTTTCTTCACTCAGTTTAGCTTCATTAAGGGCTATCTGCACCTACACACGAGACAAAAAGGAATGAGAAGACAAAGTCAAACTATAGTGGATCGACAGCTACAAAAAACCTAGTTAAATGGAAAAGAAAAAGGTACATACGCACAAACAACCTGCAACCTGCCAAGCCAGCATTTTCTATTTCATAGATAAGAATTTTCCTGGTACAAAAACTTATGACTGTTGAGGGGGTGTAAATAATGCTTTACCTCTGAAAGCTCTGCAGAATGCATAGTGATAGCTTCCTGCAGCTTCTCCAAGGACTTCTGGGTTTCAGAGAGCTAAGAAAAAGATGAGCAGTGACTTAGTGTTATCCTGGCACAAACCTCAGCCTGAGTAATTATTTAACCTGTGTCTTCTGGAAGCATAAAAGCTAAGTCAAAACACCAACAAGCTTCCATTTCAAGCATCCATTTGCTGGAAGCAACATAGCAGTACCTTATCAACAAAGCAAGGAATAGAAACATTCAGCACATTTAAATCTACTTCTACCCCTGACTCCGCCTGTCTGTGGCCAGGAAGTTCCCTGTACACCTGTGCAGTCCACAGTGAGAGGAACTGCTATCATTAGCAGCAACCTTTGAGCAAAAGAAGGCCAAAGAGCTTGTTGATACAGAAAAATCAGGCTTTAAGAAGAAGAAACAGAAAACAAATATGTTTGGCCAACAAGAAAGAAGGGCAGCTCAGGGATCTTCACATTTATTGTAGAACTAAATGCTGCTCTGAGTACAAGAAAATGTCTCTTCCCAACCTGAAACCTTCAGCTTATATTGCCTAAGAAATTCCTGGCTCCATCTGGGAAGTATTAGACTAGCCCATGACTTGAGTGCATCTGTTTGTGTGTGAAAGCACATAACCACATCAAGATCTTAAAAAATAAACAACCCTACAAAGCCCCCTAAAAAAAACCCCAAAAAATAAATCAACAGACTAATCCTTTGATCTTGCGATAAACCTAAAATTTCATTTAATCTCCCTTTTTGAGGGGGCTCACCTTGTTTGTTCTACCTCTATCTAAGCCATCAGGTCATGACCAGCTTTTAGGGAACATCAAGCTAAGGACAATGTAAGACACAAATGTAACTGTTCTAACCTTGTTTTGTTTCTTCTCATTCTTTTTTCTCTCTGTTTCAAGCATGGTGTGCAGATTTTTCACTTTGTTATCTAGCTGCTGATTTGCTTCTTCCAATTCTTTGACAGTGTCCTTAAAAAAACCAAAAATGTAAAACCAACCTAAAGCAAACTATTTTTATTTGTGTTGCTGCTTTCAGTACAGAGACAGTTAACTTTCTCTTACCTTAAGCCCTGCAGTTTCATCTGAGAGAATGTCTTTTTGTTCTTGGGCCACTTTCACAGATTCCTTTGCTTCCTTTATCTAAGCACAGAAACAACCACACAGAACTGAGGAAATTGTCAACATAATATTCAATACGAATAGAAAATAAAAATATGTTAGATATTGCATTGACCGTGTCATTAAAGCAATAACAGATAATTAGGAAACAAAGGACAGCTTAGAACAATACCTTTTGATCATATTCTGACAACTTTTCTAAGATTTCTGTCTTTTCTTGAAGAAGGTTTTTAATCTTTTCAGCAAGTTGTTTTTCAGTCACTAGGAAGAAAAAGAAAGCTTACAGCAACTGTACTTCATATACTGTGGAAAATAAATCAGCTATTGTTACTACAACTTCAAGGAACATTTTCAGGTAATAACTAAGGCATAAATCAGGAGAGTGTTAATTCCTTGGCAGTCAGCCCTTTCTGCATCTCCAGCTTTCACTTAAAGTAAGGATTGAAAACAAGACCATAAAGCTGACACAAAGCTCCTGCATCCACTTCACAGAACCCAGAGCAGAGGTGCTGGCTACACACAGCTGAGGTGTGTTCAGGGGAAGACTTGACAGTGCAGTCTCAGACACTCAGGGACATGCCTTCCCTAAAAACCACACTTCTCCTCTATTGAAGCTGGATGTTTCATCAGCAAAGGTAAGAGGATGAAAGCTCTAGAAGATCTACTTGGAACAGAACAAGAGACAGTTGGTTGGGAGACAGCAGCAGTAGTCTTAAGGACCTGATCTGCTTAGACCACAAAAGGGCTGTGACCAAGCAGCAGCCTTCAGGCATGCATTTGCTTCTCACCCTAAACAAGGCACCAAGCAACCCTTAGGATTCAATGAAAATCGTTAACATACTTCAATTATTTTATTACAAATTATTTTAAAACCACACAGTTGTTGTTTTTCAAATCCTAAGCCACCTTAGTCTGACTGCCCCAAGCGCCATTTTCCTCACAGCAAATCCTGCAGCACAACAAGGAGCACTGGTTGTTCCAACTGCATCCCACAGAGTGCAATGGCAATTGCTACTCCTCCTTTCCCTCCCACACGAGGGCTCCTGGGACAGTGTATCCTAGGCCCTTCCCACTCTGGGCAGAGGAGAGACAGCAAGGGGCTGCCAAGGTTCAAGATAGCCCTCAGCAGTTTAAAGGAAGCAGCAATCCCTGCATTAGCTTGGCCTCCCAATTTTACTACTGTGATTAAGCGAGGATAGTAGATTTTTATCCTTGGGACTCCAAATGTAAGCAATGTTTTAAAGCATTTTTGTTACTGTTAATATTCCTCTATTTTGGATACAGATTTTAATAGCAATGTGGCCTGCATCATGCTTGAAGAATAGCTATTTGTTCTGATCTTTACTAAGTAGTTTCTATACAGCATCAAAAAGAAGATTATTTGGGTGGTGGAATTAAATCCATGTTCCTTGGTTTTTTTTAGGGGTGACTGCTAAGTAATTTCTGCACCACCAATACCAATAGTCTTCCTGCACTACAGAAACCACCTCAGAGATCACAGACGGGCTTTTTTCAGCTCATTAATTCTGCATTAACTGTGTAGAAGGAAACTTCAGTATAACCATAATGAAACTAGAGAGGAATGACTGGTAAGTAAAATGTGAGGGGGGAAAAGATAGACTGCATATGAAGACAGTTCTTCCATATTTGAATTTTCTATTCAGTTATGAATTCTAGCAATCACCCTACTTTGGATTTATATTTTTTTTCCATTCAGTACACTTTAATTTTATAAACCTGAAACTGGAGAAAAACTCTTGTAAAAAGTGATGTGCTAGCCACAGGAATACCTGCATATTTAGATCT
Source organism: Parus major (assembly GCF_001522545.3). Classification (NCBI taxonomy): domain Eukaryota; kingdom Metazoa; phylum Chordata; class Aves; order Passeriformes; family Paridae; genus Parus; species Parus major. The sequence continues at coordinate 17,456,005 of NC_031770.1, forward strand.
ACATTTAGTGTGTCTCTTTGCAACTGCACAGCAGCCAGTTTCAGGTTCCCCTCAACTGAAAAAACAAAAGGAACCAGCTCCCGCTTTCTGAGAGAAACAGCAAGCAAAGGCAGACCCACTGCTGGTCAGAAAACCAAAACTCTGCCCCATGAACCAGTGATTCACATTTTTGTTGAACGAAATTAATCTTTTCCTTGCCCTTTATTTTACAGGTGCAAGCTGCAGTTTCTCCTGATCAAAGCATTATCAAAGGCAAGATTTAAACCCTCAGATTCAACTAAGTATCATCTACTGGCCAAGCTTGCACTGTAACCTTGGACTGAGCACTCTCTGTGAAAGGGAGTGAAGATGAATACTCGATCCTCTGAAACAGTATAAATCTTCAAAACTTTTAGGTGCCTAAGCATCAACAACACTGAAAAGTAAAGAGAAACTTACCTTGATAAATTCTACTCTTTACCTATGGAAGAGGACAAACAAAAAGATTAGCAATAAAAAGTGATAAGTGAAAAATGTTATTAATATTCCCTATGGAAAAAAAGTGACCACTTCCATGCTGGTTAAAGCAGCATATGGAAAACACATCTATCACTGCCAGTGAGTGTTGAGTAACACTACAAATGAGCTTAAGCTGTTTTCTAATAAAAGCTCCCAGGCTAAAGCCCCGTCCCGGAGCCTTAGTAAACGCCTGTTTACTCACTCACTAAAGGGATACTAGTAACTGCCCACAGCTAATTTGCACAGAAAATGAAGCCATTTTGTATCAAACCACAGCCACAAACTTGCAAACACAAAAAACCCCTTTGTAAACACTAAAAACCCCTTGCATCCCAGTTCTGTGCCCTCTAAAGCAGTATGTTTACATGACAGGTGCTTGTTTCGAAACTAACACCATAAAAGAAGACTTTCTGAAGCTTTTTTTATGTTGTTCTATTAACACTGGTTTTTGCATTCGAAACTGATCTGGCGTATTCAATATCAAAACTAAGCAAGGGGAAAAAACCTATCAATATTGTTTGAGAAAACATGTAGTTTTGGTTTATTTTTGTCAGGCAAATATAAAGTATTCCATCAATTTCCAAAGAAATATCGGGACTAAACTGGACAGCTATAAAATAAATTTGCCTATTTGATTTTCATCTCTCAGCTCCCAAGGAAAAGCAGTGTTATAGTTGAGAGCTGGTGATAGAATTTTGTTGCACATAAAATTATCCATGTAGGAATGGGAAGAAATGGAAAAGGCTCTCCAATGAGAATTAATATCATGTTTTTAGGTTTCTAAATGAAGTACCTGCAAGCAGCTGGACAACACGAAGTGGGGAGGATTAACTGTTTGTTTTGGATATAGCCAGCAACAGGCTCAAGCACATGGAAGGCTTCTCATTTCAAAGTTATGCTGACCCTTTCCTCAGCCTTCTTTATTTACAGCATACTCCTCTAGTTTGCTTTCGAAATTACCTCTTACTAAGCAATCTTCAAGGACCAGCTCATAGAAAATGCTTCTTAGCACTGCAACTTACTTTAGATATTCAGCCCAGCATTTAGCTCCCATTAATGTTTTAAACAGAAAAAGTAAGAACACAAAAGACTACATATCGCTTTGACGCCAGTAATGCTGAAACAGTTTAACCATACAAAGGACCACTTAGTTTGTGAAACATCAGCAGGCTTGCAAACATGAAATATACTCACTGAAAGGCAGGTTCTCCAGAAAAATATAGCAAGTGTGACAATTCCCACTAAGGCAGTTATAATAACAGGCTCCCATGGAAGTCCATGGAAATCAGGCCCAGGACGCATTTCCTCAGGCAGCGTGGCAACCAACTGCAAACCGACAGCAGTGACAGCTATGAGCGTGTTTTCATTAAATAGAGGGGTAAAACAAGCAGTCTGACAGGTGCTTTTATTCCTCCCATAAAACCAGGGAACCATCTAGAGGTTTCTTGCAGTTTTTCTGCAAACTGCAAACCGAAAATGAAGAAAACCACAGAGCAGCCTGGTGCTGACATTTCAATGCAAAACTCACAAGTACCAGGAGGACACCTGACAGTGGCAGTCTGCTGGCAAAGAGTCACACCAAAATGAGTACACACTGATGCGTACAATTTGTATTACATAGCACTGGTAGTTATTTGACCTGTTTCCAAATAACGCTACAAGGATGGAAAACTATAGAAAAAAATAAACCCAAACAGTTTTACATCTGGGTGTTTGTGCCAATCCAGTGCAAATGGCTCAGATCTGCTCCCAGCTGTTGCCCGTCAGAGGGTCATATGGCATGAGTCTCCTCCTCTACCTGGAGGTCAGAGAGCACCTGGGGAAGGTGCGAATGCCTGGTACAAGTTATGGGGCTGATAGTGACATGACATGGCGCTCAGGGAACAAACTGTGTGAGCCACACGGGAGCCGCTGCATTCTCCCTTTACTTTGCTCCTACTTACCCTCTCTCTCCCTACCTTCTCCACAGCCGGCAGTGAGGGGACGGAAAGGAGGGCGCACACCTGCCCCTGCACAGCCCGGCCGGGGGGCGAGCTCTCCCCGTCATCCGGGGAGGCCGGCAGCGGTCCCCGACGCCAGCGGCCGCCTCCGCTCCCGCGGGATTGCCCCACACTGCGGGCCGGGGGCGCGGAACGCCAGCCCCCCTCACGGCGGGGTGCGCCGGGGTGACCCCCTGAGGGACCCGCCTCGCTCGGGGGAGGTGTGTCACCGCCCGGCTCGGGCCGCCGGAGCCCCTCCGCCGCTCCTCACGGCCGGCCCGCCCGCCCTCCCGCCGGCCGCCGTTTCCCTGCCATCACCTGCAGCAGCCTCCGCCGCGCCGATGGCTCCTCCACCGGCCACCCACTGCCGCCCGCGGGATCCATGGCGGCCCGGGAGCGCCAGGCACACGTCAGCCCTCCCTCCCGTCCTCCCTCCCTCCCTCCCTCCCTCGGGGCCCGCCCGCCGCGCGCCGCCCCTCGCGGCCTCCCCGCCCCCGCCCGCGTCACACGGCGCGCGCCGCGCCACTCACCCGCCGCTGCAGCTCCCGCGCCTCGCCAAGGGCCGCCCGCCAGGCGGCGCCAGCACCGGCACCTGCGGGCGAGAGGGGGCGGCGTCACCTCACGGACCGCCCTCACCGAGCCGCCTCTGCCGCCGCGCTGCCCCCGTGCTCCGGGGCACTGGGGAGAGCGGCAGGAAGCCCTCGGGAAGTGCGCTGGTATTCCACAGGCGGCGTTAGGAGAGGTCCCGCAGGAAGGGACGCGGCTGTGCGGTGGCACGGTGCCGAGCCTGCCTCAGAGCACACCCAGGTCCTCCAGCCGTGAATCAGAACAGCACACACTCTTCAATTCCTAACCGCGAATCCCTCCGATTAGTTTCCAGCACTATTCATAGAACCACTATTCTAAGTCAGAAGGGGCCACAAGGACTGTCAAGTCCAACTCCTGGCCCTGCACAGGACATCCCCAAGAATGACACTATGTCAAACACCCTGGAACTCTGTCAGTACTAAGTACGGCAAAAGCTTTAAACCATCTTCAGCTCTACCCTGGCCTGAATACTGCTTTCTCATCTTGCTGCTTCTGCTGCCACACATCCAGGCCAGCAGATTCCACAGCCACCTGCCCAGCCTGTTGTCACACCAAGGAACATCAGCTGTGGCCAGACTTTACCATCATCCACCCTGTTACTTCCCAACACTTCTACCAGCCTTCCTAAGAATTCCTGGCAAGCAGCATTCAACCACCTTTAAGAAAGGAATGGAAGATAGTCTGAAATACAGCTGAACATCTGACTACTTAACCAGTAAGTTACCTGCTAGCCATTCAAAATTCCTTCGTTTTCCTGGCATTCAACCTAGAGTTTCCTTCAGAACTTAGAAGTTGCTCCAAAGTGCTTGGCCCTAGAGATGGTACAGCACCTCAGGAGTGCTCAAAAGCTAACAAAGATGTGCCTGACTTTTTTCCTAAATACTCAGTGGAGACAGAATTATTAAGCATAATCAGAAGTGAAGGCAGAACAGCAAAGCTGAGAGTAGCACTGGGAACACAGTCAAAGATTGTTTCATGCTAAAACAGAGCTGGGAAAGATGACAGTAACAGGATCCCTCCTTGGCATAATGGTGAGACAGCACTCTAGCTCCAGAGGGACAAGGCCTCAGCCAGAGGGAGCCAAACATTTCTCCTACTCCAACACACAGAGAAATGATTGAGCTGCCTGAGGGGGAAGCTACACACCACCTTCCCTGGAAAGTAATATGGCCCACAGACATGGGCTAAAAAGAGCAAGAAGAACAGCACACAATTCTATGGGCAATCCTGTCTATAGAAGGTGAACTTTAGGCTGTCAACCCCTGCAAAGAGGCAGAAACCTGGGCTGATGGTATGCCTCCAGGGATTTTTCCTCTCTTTCTCAACTACCATCCTGAGACACAGTCCACTAGCCCAAGCACAGAACTCTAACTCTGATACAAGAGCACCTTCCTTTTTCCTACATTGCAAAACCATAGTAGAAAAATTGCTGTGCTAAGTTAGCAATACAGTACTACCACTAGAGGGACTGTCACGGATCAGGGAAAGCCATGAGAATTACAGCAACATAAAATGAAAGTATCAGTGAAAACTCGTGCTATTTGCCTAAAATACATTAAACCATGCACGTCTTCAAGAGCAAAACAACAAAATAAGCCAATTCCAAATGGTTACCTTCAGCAATGTGTTCGCTGGCACCGTCTCCTGAATCAACTGACCCAAAGGACGTATCTTCCAGGAGTGGTCCTCTTTCACTATCATACCCTTCTTCAACTTCTCCACTATCTGAGAAGTTGGCCTCTTCATGCTCAGGTGGAACATTGACAGCCCTCTCCTCTTCCTCAATAGGCTTCTCTGGCCTCTTATCTTCAATGAGCTGCTGAAATTCCTCCTGGCTGCCCTCATCAATGATATTTGGGTTTCTGGTGGAAACACTGTCATATTCAGCCGCTTTTGTACCATCTGTGACAGAAAAGGAGATATGAAATAAGCACTGACCTAATGTGTATTTCTTACAGCTACCTTCAGTGAAATGCTGCATGTAACAAAGCTTTCTTGACACTTTTTTAATATTTCAGCTTGTGTATTTTTTCAGTATATTCCCAATCAACTTCCACTAACATGTAATTAAATGTCTGTATGAAATTCATGAACGATATCAACCACTGACCTTGTAGCAAAACACTGCAAGGTGAAATATTTGCATCATTCATGACCTTATCAGAAATCACATACTTAACATGTACTACTGTAAGAGGAGCCTGGCTAAAAGCATATCTTAACATCTTGCACACTAATCAGAAAACCCAGCAAGTTTGCAAAAGACTCTACCTCTGGTTCTTGCCCAATTAAAAGATCTGTTTGTTCAGTATTTCTACTTACTATTTTATGAACATGGGCAGAAATATGATTATAAAGAGACCCTAGATTTTAGGTGCCTGGATTTAGTACCTGGACTTTGCATTAATCACCAAATCTTTCACAATCAGGTGATAATTAGTTCAGAAAAAAAAGACTGCTCTGAACCCTCCAGAAAATTCAGCACATTAGTATATGTGGATCCCTGTTTCTTAAGGAGGTACAGACTTGTCCTGAGTGGCTTCTTAATGACCATATCCATGCATGGATCTCACTTATCTTACACAGAACTTGGTCCATGAGAACAGGTGCGCTGAACTCAATATCTTCCCTTAGGATTTGTCCCTGGGCCACTCTCATCACAATGCTAAAAACATGCATTAAAAATAAGCAAAATCCCAGGTTATTGCACAAGGCCTCTTTCAATTCTACTCTCTCACCCTCTTCCCGAAGCTTCTCTGTGTTAGTGTTGCTTGGGACAGAATTTTACTTCAATTTAATCTACTTATTAACTAGTTTAACATCCTACCTTGAATGTGCAGCTGGTCATCTTCCTGTTCTGGAGAAGCAAGTGGGACACTCTCACCAGCAGATGAATATTTACTCCTTAATGAATATATTAATTCTTGAATATCATCCATAAGTGCACTCTCCTCATCATACAAATCCATCTCCTTCACCACCTCCTCTTTATTTTCTGCCACCCTGGAATCCAGAACTTTTCCTACAACATCCATAATGTTTGATTCTGAAAACTCCAGTATCTCATCCAGAGCTTTCTCTATATCTTCATTATTCTGGCTCGCCATCTGAGCAAGCTCCATCTCCACCTTCATGTCGTGGAACATTGCTTCAATCTTAACCACGTGTTGGAGCCCAAGGTACTTCTGTAGGCGCATCACGCGCTTTTCGTCAAGGAAATCGCTCATTATTGAGAGCCGCTTCACAGACTCACTGAAGCCTGTTACAGTGTCACTGCTGGCTTCTGAGCTGTCAGCCGGGCTGGGGACATGGGCAGATTGCTGGTGGTCATTTCTTGTTTGCTCTAAATTTTGCACCTCTTTTGAGTCTTTCTGTGAAATGCTCTCTGGGAGATGATCTTTGCTTCGGTCAAAGTCATTGCTGTCTTCTGTGTGAGGAGATTGGAAATTATGTTCTTCCACAGCTGATGGTTCCTCAGGTTCAGAAGACTCCTCATCAGCTTCCATGACATGTTGCATCTCATCCAATTTAGCATTTTTTCTTTCTGATATGTACACTTCTTTGTTCCCAGTCTCACTTGCATTTTGCATGCTGATTGTTTTAGCCTCCTTAGGGAATGACTTTGTTTCTTCTCCTGTTTTGTAAGTAGGATTTGGGGTTCCTGAAACAGCTTCACTTCCTTCTAATTCAGGATTTGTATTTTCACTACCTACTGTATTACCCTGGACATTTGCAGTCTTGGCTTGTGACAGCTTTGCACTTGCTGCATTTTCATCTTCCAGAAGCTCATCATCTGCTTGTTTCAGGTCAGGGTCATTTTCAACATCTGTTTCTTCAGACTGCAATTCTGCTCTCTGTGTTGTTTCTTCAGCCAAATCTTTGCCAAGGTTTCTGTCTGATCCTGCCTCCTCAGGACGAGCAGTTCCTTGCCGAGTAAGATCCTCTGTATTAGTGTTCTGCATGGTGCTTTCTGATTTTTCTTCAGGGGAATTTGTAACAGAGCTGTCTTTAGACACTGGCATCTTGCCAAGATTTCTTGAAAGTTTTTCATTCACCTCTGCCTCTGAATACTCAGTCTCATTTTCCCATGGCCTAGGTTGCTCAACAACTCCGCTATAGCTTGGGTCTCCTTTGCCTACAGGGTTTTCTATTTCCAGTTCTTTGCCAGAAGGGGCAGCATTTTTATTTTCAATTTTTCCTGCTTGTTTTAAATTTTCTTCATGTCTGAGAAGTTCTTTCTCCACAGCAGGCATTCCATGCTCCACTTTCTGTCTCAAGAGGTCAGTATCTCCTGGGTCACCTTGAGATGCATTTTTTACCTCTTCCACCAGTTTGGCTGGAGCATCAACTGGAGGCACGTTCTCAGCTTCCCCCATCTCCATTGTTTTCTCCCATGATCTTTTGTGCTTTAAATCACTTTCCAAGGACTCCTCCAAGATACCATCCTCAAACTGTTTCTCACTTTTCTCTATTGAAGCAAGTGGAACTCTTTCAGGACTTTTGTTGATATCATCATCAGATGGTTCTGAGGCATCTTCCTTGTTTTTAAGAAATGATTTGGACTCCAGAGCATTGCCTGGACTAGGCAAAGCATGAGGATCAGGCACAGCTGTACCTTTCACTGCTGCAGAATGTGACTCTGTTCCATCAGTGAACTGCTCTTCCAGCTGCTCAGTTTTGTTGGCTTTTTCTTTTGAACCCAGATCATCTGTACCCACAGGTTCCTTTCTGAGGGGTTCTTTGGAAAGATCCTCAAGCTGAGTTACTGGTGCTTCTCTTTTACTAATTAGCACCACCTCATCGTGTTTCTCTTTTGTTTGTTTAGATTCAGATCTGTCTACACTTACAATGTCGCCCAATTCCTTGCTCTTACTGAAAGCATCCTTAAGAATTAATGTATCTGAACCAGGTTCCTCCCCATTGTCTCTTTGGTTATTTAGCTTTGTAGCACCCTTTGCAGCTTCATCAGGTTTGTGATTTTGTGACTCAACGTCATAGTTTCCATCATCTTCTAAATCCACAGGGGATGTAATTTCATTCTCTGCCGTAAAAGACAGCAAAGGGATTTCTGCAGACTGATCTGCAAACTCTGGCTCCTCCTCTTCATTGTGAGGATTAATGCTCAAATCTTCATCTAAATCATCTTCCAGTGACGTAACAAGGCGAGTCACTTCATCATCTGATACAACAGCATCAGCAGTTGAGCCAAATTTTGTTTTTAAGTTCACAGAGAGCTCTCTGTTTAAAAGTGTATAGGCATTGACTTCTTCATTCTCTTGGTCAAGTTGGCTGTTTTCACCCTGAGGAATACTAGTGTTTTTGGTATTTTCACTTTCTAGCCCTTTTAATTTCCCATGTAGCATTCCTTTCAAGTGCTCATGTGCAATTTGGTCTCCCTGAGAGTTTTCTTTGTGACTATTGACACTGGAGTCTCCCCCAGTATTTTCAGTTCCTTCTGTAAGAGAATTGTCAACTTTGTCTGCCAAGGCAAGTTTTTCCTTTTCTTCTTTGGTGCTTTGCTCAAGATTGTCTGTCTCCAAAGCACCTAGGGACTTTCCTTTATCAGTCTGTTCAGCCTCCTTATCCTTCTCAATTCCTTCAGCTTGTTTTGTCCCTGAATCACTCGATTCAGTTTCCCCTTCATTTGCTATTGTCTCTTGCAATGACTTCAGAAGTTCATCTACATTATAATTATCAAAGTCATCCCTTCCTCCATCAAAGCAAACAAAATCTGTTTCCTGAAATGAAAAGCAATGCAGTCAAAAAATATTTTCTTTATAACAGTGATGAGACCAAATACATTTATCTACTTAAATAGAGATGCAGCAGCAATGTAAATTATATTAATCACACAGAATTAACCCTATAACCAAAACTCTTTGAAATCAGGGGAGGTTTTGCCCAGGGATTCATAAAAAAAACTAAATAAAAAGATTTTGCAGGAACAAAGTGTAAGGCAGCAATGGAGCTGGCAGTATTACACTGCTCTCATCACCATATGTCCTGAGTGAAGAACAAGTCTATTGCTGAATGCCAGTGAACAGAAGAAAACAAATGCTGCTAAGCTTCACAACCGCTGTTAATTGGCGTCCCCTTAAAGGACCAAGTCCTCCAAGCAGGAGCTCTCTGTCATGCCATTTCTGAAAAATAAATAGAAGCAGTGCGAAACACTGAACACTATTTCATAGAACCACAGAATGGCCTTGAGTTGAAAGGGATTTAAAGGCCATCTCATTCCAATCCACTGCCATGGGCAGGGACAACTTCCACTAGACCAGGTTGCTCAAAACTCCATCCAAATTGCCGTTGAACAATCCAGGGATGGGGCATCCACAACTTTCCTGGGAAACTTCTGTCAGTGCCTCCAAAGAATTTCTTCCTAATATCAAATCTAAACCTGCTCTCTTTCAGTTTGAAGCCATTCCTCCTTGTCCTGTCACTACGTGCTCTTATAAAAAGTCCCTCTCCATCGTTGTTGTCGGCTCCCTTCACGTACTGGAAGGTTGCAATTAGGTCTCTCTGGAGTCTTCTCTTTTCCAGGGTAAACAATCCCACATTTCTCAGCCTTTCCTTGTAGGAAAGGTGTTCCAGCCTTCAAATCACCTTGGTGGTCTCCTCTGGAAACATTCCAAGAGGCTGTTGTCCTTCATGTGCTGGGGACCCCAGAGCTGATGCAGCACTGAAGGTGGGGTCTCACCAGCGCAGAGCAGAGAGACAGAATCCCCTCCCTTGCCCTGCTGGCCACAGTGCTTTGGATGCAGCCCAGGATTTGCTCGACTTTCTGTGCTGCAAGCACGCCTAAAGCTACAGCCTCAAAAGGCTTTACTGACACAACTCCGGAGTTGCTGCTATTAGTGCATGAAAGCCAGCCATGTGTGAAAGGGCTGCAGGACCAATTCTAGAATCAAAGGGCTAAGTGTACCCAGTTTTTGTTTGTTTCTGGCAGTACTTTAAACTTGGAAAGTTTGGGAAAATAAGCCATTTTGATTACACACTTGCAGGCCCACACACAAGACAGCTAACAGAACCTACAGGGCTCAATCCAGCTTTCTTTAGAAGAAAACCTTAACATTTGAGAAAAGAAAGGTCAATGCCCACATTTTGGGCTGATACTTTCACACCCATGCACATAAAGGGCTGCACAAACATTCCACCCTGCCCACACACATGTGCACCTCTGCACATATGTAGCTGCTTACTAATAAAAAGTTACTAAAAATCACTAGTTTTCCCAATTTCTACCTTGGGATTTTTACTGAATGCCGAGATAAGAAACAGTAAAACCCTAACTGAAAAAAAAAACAGAACAAGACTTACATCTGTTGGTAATTCTAGCTCCTCATTGGAATAGTTATGATTTATTTCAAGTAAATCCTTTGGAAAATATCCAAAATCACTTCCAACCTGCAAAATAAAAGCCCAAACAAAACACAAACAAACAAAAAGCAGTAAAGGTTTAGAAACAATATGGCTATGTCATAAATTGCAGACACCAGTAGTAAATATGTTGAACTCACTCTCAAGTATTCTAAATGAAGTTTAACACAGTGAATAAAAGACCAGTGATGCCTTGTTTATGCAAGAGTTTTCAGTGAGGTTTTATACTTAAATTTCACTAGAGCCTTGTGAAGATGGTTTAAGTTTGACTCTTCATGTTTTAAAGCCTGACTTATAACAAGTTATTAGGAAAATAAAACTCAGGCCTTCTGACTCTCGTGCTTTAACTGCTATTGTGCAAGTACCAGAGGCACCACACATACCTCAAGGATTTTCTCAAGTAGTAAGCAGAAGAGGATCTTTGACTAATAAGATTTACATCCATGTACAGTATCATAGCCCAAAATACTCTCTCTTTGTAACTTACAGGAAAAAAAATTCTTAAAGCAGATTATAGAGAAATGCAAAATTGTACTCAATATACGAATCATTTAAAAACCTGTTTGGAAAATATACCTCCCTCTGCAAATGCACTGCTGCTCTTCAGTGCCTGACACAAGCCAAAATCAGTCACAGAATGGTGATTTTCAATGTGCTAAGGCAAGGCAAACAGTGGAAGACAAGAATCTCTCTTATCACTCAACAGATAAGATCTACACAGAGTAATGCTCTCACTTGAGAGTTCTGACAACAGCTGTCAAGAAGCCAATATTAATAGCATGCAATCACTACACTGATTAGATAATTAGGTAATTAGAGCCTGGTGGAAACACCTAGAAAGGTACAGAGTTCCTAGACAACCAAAATATCTGGGGAAAAAAATAAAGTTGTTCATTTCCTCAATCATTTGTTACAGAAGAAAGATGACAATTGGCAATTTTCTTGAAGAGTTTGTGTAGGGAGAACACTCAGTTAAAGTTCAAATTTAAAAAGAAACTGGGAATGGAACATTAAGGATACACAGATATATTGTTACACTGATAGCACTGAAACAGGTTAACCTTGCCTGAAGCTTTCTGGATTTACAATGGTAAAAAAAAAAAAAAAAAGAAGAAATCAGTATCTAGTAAATAATACGTACTAATAATTTTTGGAGGTGTTTGTTTTAATATGCAAGCAAAGTAAGCACTGATGCACTATAGGACTTCCTTTTAAAACTACTTCTTAGTCAGATCTTACCTTCCATAGTTGATATCTTTGAAGTTAGTTACATATGTATTAAGAAACCCCAAAGTGTTCCCTCCCCACCTTTTGTAAATGCATATGTTCTCTTACTGAAAAGAGATTATATATGCATGTTTATTATCGGGAATTACCAATGGGATTGGGAAATTCATTTAGACAAGTAAAATCAAAAGCTTGTCTTTGCATGGTACACTAGAGTTTAATTGTAAATTGGCTTTTTCTCTCTGCAAACTTCTAGCCCAGTTTTTAATGATCTTTCTGAAAACAAAAGTTGGTGCTTCAAAGTCTCCTTACAGACTAATCTCTGTGACAACCATTAGATTCAGGCATCACAACTTGAAACTCCTTTATTGCAAGCCAAGCTGCTGACCATACAAGTCCCTGCAGTGACACAGTTTGCCACTTCTCTGGTTTATAAGCCATATGGGATCTGCCTGCCCAAAATTTCATCTGCTTCTTTCCTTACAAGTCCTCTCTTGTAAGGGGGGAAAAATGCCTCATTGTGCAAATAAATGAAACATTCATTCTCTACAGACACAACAGAGGAAAGACACTATCAATGCCAAGTGTATAAGGGAGAAATAGCCACTCTCCTCCCAGCTAAAAAGTTGTGTATGGACAAAACACGTGGCTGTGTGTACAGCATCTGGCCCCCCTTGTGCCCACGAGTGACAGGCAACTGCTGCAGATTCACTGACCAAGAAGCCTCATGCCATCTATCAGAAAACAGAGAGCTGGGGAATATAATGTTTAAATCTTTTTAATTTTAAAGCCCAAATCCTAAAGCACAGGCATCACAGGTAACTAAAACTTCAGAACACAAGGCAAAGAAGAGCTGGTTTGCATCTACTGAGCAGTGTTAAAAAAACACAGTATTGCCCTAACCCTCTGGGTCCTCCAGAAATACTGTCTTTCTGTTCTACTTAATTTTATCCACCCTATCTTCTTTTTTACTAACCTATGTACAGGGCATGAAAACAAACAAACAAAAACAAAACAAAAACCAGCAACACAAGTCACAATTTGCAGTCAAGTCCATTTCTTGTAACATGAGGCCAGAAATGGTTTCAACCTTGAATCAAAGGTATGAAGTTCACCCCTTTACCATAAGATAAAATAACCATCTTAAAGTGTCTTTGAGAAAATGTTTTGTGAACAACAAGCAGGTTTTACTTGGAATGATCTGAAGTCCTTTTGGAGTTCTGGACCCTGCTACAGTGAGGGCAGAGCACAGGATAAATGCACAGGAACTTTTAAAAGAACTTGATGGTGTAAGCAACACAAGATTTATGCTGAAGAGGAGACTGATTTACAGCAGGATACTGTGCAGAGGAAAATGAGAGTACCTTATATGCTCTGTCTTTTGGCCTTGGGGGAAATAAAAATCAAGCATATTCCTCCAATTGATGTATTAATTAAATTCATAATATAAAATTACCGTTAAATAATGGTAATAGAGTATTTTCCAATAATTTGACTTCGCTTACTATTGAGGTTTAGAGAGCTCTGCTAAAAACTACAGGACATATAATGCATAGAATATATATTATAGCTGGGTTCTAGAATTTTTTCACACGCAAAATACCCAGAGAACATAGTGTGTGCTCTGTGAGCAATTTATACCAGACTTTGTAAGCAAAGTATACCAGACTGGCATCACAATATAAAGGAGCTATTTTGTCAAAATACAACATGTTTTCTGGCACAGGGGAAAAAAAAAAATCAACAATGGCTTGAAAAGGGTGAAGTGAATTAGAAAAGCAAAGGCAAATAAAGCCCAGTCCCAACTGCTATAGATTTTTCAGCCCTGGTGAATGGCCCCTTTTCTTATCAGATCTGGCTCTTCAGGCCAGAAATACTATTGTATTTCTCATGGCTCCTTCAAATTGATTTTGGAATTAGAATCTGTATTTACAACTTGTTTGAGATAAGCCCCAAGTTGCATTAGCTGAAGTTTCTCATACACATATTTCCCTGACCTCTGCTCACACCTGGCAATCAGAATTCCAGTTAGCCCTTGATTTCATAGCTTCTATTCTGCCCTAATAAATCCTTTCCCAAAAAAACCCCAAACCTTTGGGGAATGGAAAAAGGCAGTAGGGTACATGGATGGGATCAAATGATGGACACAAAGCCCAAATGAAGTCACACAATGAGATCCCAAAAGGACCATGGCAGAAGGTAACATGCCTTCCATTGGAATTCTTTTGATGGCAGACCTCACTGGGTAGCCTGGTTTTAATTAGCAAGCAGCAGCTTCCCCCTGGCTCCAAGACTTCCCACAGCAGGCACAGCTGGCCTGCATAAATCAAGCTGCCCAGCCAAACCTGGCATAGGAAACCAGGCTGCCCAGCCAAACCTGACACAAGAAGTCACGCTGCAAGAGAGAGACCCCAGTGCTATCTGTGAGTTAGGGACAGGGCAGATATGCCAGTGCCCTGCTCAAAATGCAAAGGAGGGCACCTCTGACCCTGCTGCAGCACTTCCAGTCTGGTTGTTGCAGTGTTATGATTAATGCAGCAGCAGTCAATCAAAGACAGATAAAAGAAATAAAGGTTATAGCCACCAACCAAAAGGAATCAGTCTGGCAGCACTGCCCTAAAAGGAGCACTGAAAGCCGTGTAACACAATTGAAAAATGACAACAAATAAAATGGAGCTTTGCAATTCTTTCCGACCTGCCAGCTGCAGCTTTTACTTGTTAAACTCAAAGCAAACATCCTTTTAGCTTGGAGACACACCTAACTGTTGCATGAGCCTATCAGTGAATAATTAAACTGAATATTAACTCAGCAATTACCTTAACCTGCTGTCTGATCTTGTTGCCTACATTATATCTTGTTAGAAAATGCAAAATTGGCCCCATGCTGCTGCTCTGTATCTCGAGAACTGGCAGCCCTGGAAACCTGTACCAGCTAATTACCCAGATTATTTATGGTACAGAACATGTCAGAAGGGAATTACCAGCATGACAGAATTATTAACTCTTCTTTAACCACGTGCTGCATTTTTTCTATTCACTTCTGTATCCTAATTGGATTCAGCTCCTACTGAGAGCTTGGCTGTCCACACCCAGCAAGTGGTTACAGAAAGTGATACATCCTGATTTTCACTAAACCACTGGCCCCACAGTAAACACCCCGGTGTGGTTTCAGGCACCCTGAACCACTGTCAAAATTGTTTGTCCTTTGTAGAAGACCAGAGTAAGAAAGAAGATTGGAGTAAACAATTTGGATGCTAAAAAGGATGTAGGGGAAATATGGTGAAGAAGCAACAGGGGCTAGGTCTAAGCAACCTCTGGATTGCCAACATTTTCAAGGAAACCCATAAAAATTGCTCTTCCTCCACGGTACCTCAGTTCTGCCTCTGCCAGGCAAAAAAGATGCCTATGAAAGTCCAGATGAGCTTTCTGCGAAGTAACTGCGAGGATGGGGATGCTCCTTCCCCATTAGCAGAAGCCTCTCAGATTGTCTTGCTGACTCAGACAAGGCCACTACTCTGCAAACTGCTACAGCACAGCTGATAGAGACAGACCTTTTAGAAATCAAATTTACCTTAATCCTTTCTAGTATTACTACTTATTTTTCCTCCAACTCTGCATGCAGCTTAGATAAAAAGGGGAAGAAGGCAGATGAATATTAGGACGAGAAACATAATTAAAACATGCACATGCAGCGATCTTTACCAGGATTACAGAGTGCAGGATGAGACCATGTCATGGGAAAACACAAGCACAAGCTTAAGCCACCCTAAGTGGGAAGGGAGGCTCAGCTTCCAGGTAGGCCTATGGCTACCACCACTAAAAGTGCTGCAATAGGAGGTTTTCAACACCAAGGCAGTTTTCTAACAGTTTTTAGACACATTAGTGTTGCCCAATTTTCACAGTATTCAGGTTTGATCAAACCTTATCCCATTTCCCATTTCCACCCTCATGACAAAGCAGCACTCACTGTGTTATTTAGCCATATTCAAAACTCCAAGTATTCTCTTACAAGGAAAAAGGAATGAAAATAGATTACCAAGAAGAACAAATAGAATAAATGCTTTACAGTACTTACGCTTCCAGCCCAAAGCTCAGTTGATTCTCCTATTAGTTTATAATATACATATACCGCTTCTCCCTTCTTAAAATTTACGAAGCGACAATCCGGACCTTTAAAATCCTGCATGGCCTTCCCTCGGCACATTAACACTGTTGAAAGAAAACAAAGAGAAGAGCAAGAGCATGACTTAAAAAAGAATTTACATGAAAAGTTTCTTTGCTAACTGGCAATAAACAAGACCTCCTCGCATGCACCGCTTTGCTATTTTCCAGATTGGGTCAAGAGATAAGAACTAAAGAAAGTATAACTAAGAAATTTCTAGTTATAATTAACACAAACAAACAAGCCAAGTTATAACTAAAAACTAAAAAAAAAAAGGCAAGTTATAGCTAAAAAAGAAAAGCAAGCATTCTAGTCAAGACAAGGGTTTGACAAAGCACTGGAGAGCTGTACTTCAGGGGTGTGCTATAAAGCTAATTATTAATGTTAAATCAGAAAGATAACATCTGTGTCCCAGCGAATAGGTCCTGAAATTATCCCAGAGAACACCCAGAGAGCGGGTTTATCACGAGAGGGATTTGCAGGAGGGAGAAAAAACAAACCAAAAACCCAAACAGGGAGCTGCGGGGATCAGAAAACTTGGCCGAGGAGAGAGGGACGGCGCGCGTGGGCGTTGCGTTCCCGTTTCCCCGATTCTCCCCAATTCCCGTGCCAGAGCCGGCGGAAGGAGAGGGCTTTGGGAAGAACCTCCGGGAGGCGTCTTCGCCCACAACCCCCGTTGCCGGGGCCGTGCCCGCCGCCCCCACTCACTGCTGCACTCGAGGTCGGCGCAGCGCTTGCGCTCGGCGAAGCGGCGGCCCAGGTCGGGCGCGGCGGCGGCGGCGGCGCAGCGCGGGCCCGGCGGCGGCGGCGGCAGCAGCAGCAGCAGGGCGAGCAGCAGCCGGGGGTCCGGCGGCGCGGCTGCGGCCATGTCGGCGGGCGCCGGGGAGGGAGGGAGCCGGGCGGGGAAGGAGGGAGCAGACACGTCAGCAGCGCCGGCGGGAGGGCGATGTGGCGGGGGAGGGACAAGCCCGGCCCCGCCGCCGCCGCCGCCGCGGGAGGAGGGCAGCGCACGGACCCTCCCTCCCTGCCGGCGGCATCCCCATCCCGATCCCTCGGAGGTAGCACCACTGGCCGCTGCTCCGAGCAGGAGTCCGGCTACTTTCCCGCTTCGCAGGCCACAAAAGAAGGAAGATCCTGCCCCTTATTTGTGCGGGTTTCTCTAGCTGAGGATCGCTGGAGTAACGAGATCCTACAGAAAGGGCGTAGGTGCCGCCCTGTAAGGACACGACAGATCCAAACATGCACTTGGCTGCTCTCCCTCCTGCCCCGCCGAGTAGTTCTTAATCTGTGCTGGAGAGGAGCAGCCGCCACTTCCCCGGTGACCTCCGAGAGTTTGAGGTTACACCTGCGGTGCAGCGGGCGGAGGAGTTCATTCACCCGTGATCCCACTGGGGAAAGTGCTGGGTTTCACTGCGAGCAGCCGAAAGCGCAGCACTCCCCGACAGGCCTGTCCTTGTCCTTCCGTAGCCACAGCTCCCACTTGCTGGTACATTTTAACTGTTGAGTATTCGCAAACTGAAAGATGTGCTACTCACAAGTGTGCCTGCACATTGCCTTTTCTTCACATCCATCACCTTAATATTGCCTTAGAGATCTCAAATTGCAAAATGACAGCAGAAGTCACAATGCAGATGAACAAAACTTCTTTTTTTCAGGCCCATGTTATTTGTTCAGCACAGTAGCCTGAGTAGACAAAAAGAACAAAAGATGCAGCTAAGAAAAGATAGGTGACATAAGAGAATCCTCTTGCTGGTGAATCAAATGACCAAATTTTTAATATTTTTTTTTTCTACTTTCCACAGCAAATTCTGAAGCTGCTCCCAAAATGAATAGACAGTCACAGAACTGATAGTCAAGGTGAATAATTCTTCTTTTTTCTTTTTTTTTGTGCATGTCAAAGCAGCTGATTTTTTTCCAAGAGCCTTTTAAGAGCCCTTTTAAATGCTACGTCTCAAGAGTTAGCAATCACTGTTGCTAATTGCTTGTGTTCCTCTTGCATCCTCATGCCTATTGATTTTCACTCCATACTTTAATTTCCACAGTCTCACTGTACAAGGCCTTAGATCCAGGCTTAGTTACTACTGTGTAATCTCTGAAAAATACGTGTTTCATTTTCAGCCCCCACCTAGAGCAGTTTAATATTTTAATCACACTATGAAAAAGTGTCAAGGTAGAAATAGGTGTTGGTATCTCTTTGCCCAGGATCCCATGGACACCCTGCCATTTCTTGCAGTCCTGTGCATCTTCAGGACCCACATGCTACAGGAATGCAACTCATGTGTGTTCTCCAGGCCTAGTGCAGTATAGTGGCTGTAGCTCTCCTGCAATTTTGTTGACATTTTTGTGTTTCACATTTTAGAAAATGAGGTGATACCTATTTGCCATCACTGATATTGGCTGATTAAAAGCTCTAAGAAAACCCAGTTCAGAAAATCTATAAGCTTGTCACACTTTACAATATGGAAGCCACATTTTATGATACCTGCATGAACGAAAGATAAGCATTCTTTCCCCAACATTAATATTTCCTGTTGTGTAGAGCCCACACTATTAGGTCCAGTTTCTTGTGAAGAAAGAGCTGTTTTATTATTTTCCATCAGTACAAATTATCAAGCTTATCTTTATTAAAGACCAAGATAAAAGGTAATGGTGTCTGTGGTTGTAAAGACAAGGGCAAGAAAGGGAGATGTGAACAAAAACAAGATGACATACTTCTTGTATAAGTCATTGCCTTTATTGTGCAATAATGAGTAGCTTGCAGTTGATACACATACACAAGTTTACCACTGCAACTGTCAAGTATTCCCTACAATTTCAAATATTTCAGGGTAATAATGTAGACACTTATTAACATACCCAGCTTTCCTCAATGTGTGAAAGAAAAGAAAAATATTTCACTTAGTTCAATTAAGATATTTCAGGCAAGATTTCCTTCCAGTCTTCAACCCAATCTTGGAAACATGTATTCAGCTATGAGTATAGTCCCACTGTACATGAGGTATCTAACATTCATCTATTCTTACAAAGCAGTTCTTGTGTATCTTCTGCACTAAAATACCTACTAAACTAGCTTATACCTATTAACAAGATCAGTTGGCTAAGTTTACCTAAGGGTCAGGAAACACTCACTTATGTCTGACACAGGAAAATAAAAAGCTAAAGGTAAACGTCCTTGCAAGCAAACGTGAGAACTTTTACCAAAAAAAAGGAGATAAGTTGGATTCTAAAATGAGAATACTGAGCTAACAGAAGATCAGGAGTGTTGTAGGAAGTGACATCAAATTTGGGGAACACCAGTGGTCAATGAGGCACTCACACAAGGTACAAATTATAAAGGACAGTCAAAGAAAATGGCACTGCTAAACATGTGGTGCTATGTAACAGTTCATTGTTATCAGCCAAGTAAGTTAATTATCCATTAATAACACTACTTATGAACTGAAATGCTGGACTTTATAGGAAGAACACAGGATTAAAAATAAAGGAAAAGGGAAGGGAGACTTCTCTTATCCCCACATTGATTTATTAAATATCATATTAAGGTATGCTATATGAGGTTTAAGTGTTTGAATGCTGCAAACAACTGTTCTGCCTTGCACTATTCCCGACCCTGGTTATTGATCACAGCTGAACCAGGACACTGTATCATACGAACCTTTAATCTGAGTTTATTATTTACTCACCATTCCATGCCAGGGCAGTTCAGAAAAAAAACAACCAAAAACAAACCAACAACTCTGTGAGATCTTACACGGTAAACTGGACTTTACACACATCAAAACAGTCCAGGGCAAACTCAGTTCCAAAGTGGTTTAAAGAAACAATTTCCAGCGCAAATTTGTATAAACCAGATGCTGCGGCTAAGGCAGACGGATTCCCAAAATCCAGGTACTCTGCGGGAGCACAGGCAACATTACTGCTCTACAATGCATGGGATTTTCATCCGGAATCTTTTCCTTCTGTAGAACGTTATGATTTACAAAGGAACGGGAAAGTAGCAATACAGCTAATGGAAGGGATGGCAGGAAGCGCTCGTTAATTTAATTTTAGAGTGACCAATGCGTAAGCCACGCTTCTGCTCATGCTCTGATCGTGGTAAATGTAGAAATAAACACCTCTCTGCCACACCGCTGCACACACCCAGCCACCCCCCGTTCTCCACCTCATCTCATCCCTCATTTCCCCACTCCCGCACGCAGAGAACAACAGCGAAACGCCGCGGAGCCGCCGCGCACCCCCTGCCCTCATGGCGGCCGCGCCGCGCGGCCCTCAGCGCGCACGCGCAGGAGCCGCCCCCGCCCCGCGCTTCCCGGGCCGCGGCGCCTGCCGGGATCTCCCGCCCGTAGTGCCCGCGGGGCCGGCGTGAGGCGGCGGCACGGCCGCTGCCCGCCCGGGCCCGGCTGAGCCCCCGCCTTCGCTTCGGCCGGCGTCTTCCGCCCCCCGAGCTGCAAGGTGAGGTCGGAGCCCGGCTGCCTGCGGCGCCATGGACAGCTTCCTGGAGGAGGAGGATGGGGAGGCGGCGGCGGCGGCAGTGGGGAAGAGAAAGAGGAGCCCTGTGGCTCGGGCCGCCTTGCAGCCACCTCTGCACCTGCCCTTCCTGCGGCCGCAGCCGGGTAAGGGCCGAGCGTTTGTGCGTTCTCTTTGAGAGCTCCTTCGGGGAGCCGTGGGAGTGGTGGCACAGAGTTTCAGCTTCTGCTCGCCAAATCGTCCGCTAGCGCCGGGGAAGAGGCTCGAAATAACCATAGTTGTGTTCTGAGCCGGCGGTGTACCCTTGCGGGCAGGAGGGCCCTTGGTATCATTGGGAAGAGCACTGCCAGCAGGTCGAGGAAGGTGATTCTGGCTCTCTACTCGGCAGTGGTGAGGCACGTGTGGAGTGCTGTGCCGAGTTCTGCGCTCCTCGGGGCAGGAAAAACACGGAGCTCCAGGAGAGAGTCCAGCAGAAGGCACCAAGGGTGATTCGGGGCCTGGAACATCTCTTATGAGAAGAGACTGAGGGAGCTGAGCCTCTTTGGTCTGGAGAAGACTGAGAGGGGGTTTCATTAAGGCATAAAAATATCTCAAAGGCAGGTACCTTTGCCTGATGCCAGACATTTCAGTGGTGCCCAGCAACAGGACATGGCACAGTGGCCATAAACTAAAGCACAAAAAGTTGCACCTCAGCATTAGGGAGATCTTTACACTGAGGATGGCAGAGCACTGGAACAGGCTGCCCAGGGAGTTTGTGGAGTCTTCCTCTCTGGGACTTTCAAATCCCACTTGGACATTCCTATGTCACCTGCTCCAGGTGACCCTGCCTTGGAAGAGGGTTGGACTGGATAATCTCCAGAGGTCCCTTCCAACCCTGGTGGTTCTCTGACTACCTGACTTAGCCATTGTTTGAGCTATAGCTTCCAGGTAGGAGGTGTCTTTGTGAGCTCTTCATGTGCCTTGCAGGTGGCTTTTTATAGATGAGCATTGTTGTAGGGTCATACAGCCATGAGCTTTAAACAAACTTCATGGGAATGAAGTTTCAGTTTTGTGCTGGTTTCAGTATTAATTGAAATACTATTGATGGCCAAGTGGTCTCTTTGCAGCCTTATACTCAAATAAGAATAATTCTCTACATTTACCTTTGTAGGAATTGCTTAGCCTTTGTTACTGGAATGGTCTCTTTGTTTGTGTGCATGCAAATCTGCAGCACCGTGGGATCACAAACTTTGGTGATGATTGATAAGTAAAGAGAGTAGTCCCCAAAATATTACAAATTTTACTGTGACATTATCAAAGCAACATAGCTCCCTGATTCTAGTAGGGCAGCAGTGTGACATTTGATGGCTATTCACTGTTTCAAATGAATGGAAATTTCAATCACAGCTGTGTGATATGTATGGAAAATGCCACTTCATATCACATTTCCAGCTTTTCCCGTAGTCTTAACTTCCCTGTGGACTAATAGTGTGTTTATCTTCAAAAGCACAGAGCTTAAGGTGACTCTTTGTAGTATCCATACAAGGAATGTAGACACTGAAATGGAGAGCATGTGGCTATCTGAATAAGGGCTGTGATAGCTGGGGGCTCTGTTGATTTTTTTTGTTTGTTTGGTTTTTGGTGTTTTATTTGGTTTGTTTGTTTGTTTCCAGTATCTTCCAATGAACACAAGTTAAACTTCAGGAAGAGCAAGGAAGCATGCTTAAGTTACATTCAGGATGCCTTGCTCCAAAAGCAGTGGAAAAGGGCTGCAGAGTTCCTGACCTGCTATGTTGAGTCACTAGAGAAGGACTATTCCAGAGAACACATTGGTCCATCAGAGGTAAACCCATTTTCCTTATCTGTGTTCTTTTGCAGTTGAAAAAATACTTGCATAGCAGCATCTGTATACTTCGGGACCAACGTATTTCTTAATTAGCTAATCACAGGCTTGATTTAAAAAAAAAAAATAGATCCTTGACACAGCAGAAGAAAACTTGGCTTGGTACAAGTTCACTCTACCAGCACTGTATCTATGAAAATTCCAAGTAGTCTTCTAAAATGGAAAAGCAGTTAATGTGTTTGGTTCTGGCATGCCATCAGTCAGAATTGGTTTGCAAGTTGGTGGCTTATTCAGATTGTTACCAGCTCTTCCAGTAGCTGCAAAACTCCTTGCAGGTGTTGAGATGGAAGCAGATGGAAAGAAAGGGATCAGAGTTTTTAAATAAATGGAGTACTTGAATATGGCTAGCTTGCAGACCTTGGAAACAAGTGCATGCAGTTGGGGAGCTACATCAAGCTGGAAATAATCTTTGCTGTTAAGGTCAAAGAGTTGTGTAGACTTGGTGTCTTAGTGGGGTCATATCAAAGAAGAACATTTTTTTGGTGAAGGGAGGAGGAGCCCTCTGGCATGCAGTTTTCATAAACTCTTCTGGAGTGCTGCATTTATAATGAGCAATTCTGAACCACCCACTGAATGACTCTAAAAGTCCTACTGGATGAGTGGGTAGGTCACTGTAGCAGTGGATAATGCTTTGTAGTATTTTTTTATTTGCAGTTCAAATGTACATTATTTTCATGTCCTTCAGTAGCTATAAGTTTAGTTAGACTGGATATGTGGTGTCTGTTGCCATTTTTGTACTAAGGTTGGTTTTGATTTTCTTTCTTCCCATAAACAGGTGATTTGGAGAATAGGAACTGAAATTTTTTATCATTCCCAAAGCAGCATGAAAGAGTTCAACTATTTCATGGAACAGATGAAAACTTTAGGAGTAAAAAGGTACTTGAAGGTGAGTGTGTTTAAAGCAGCCCTGATGATTTTCACATTTACCTGAACACTTAGTTGAATATTAATTTCCAAATCTCTTTTGAAATGTACTACTGACATTAGTCAAAAAAACTCAAAGCCAACATTTGAATTACCAATTGCATGGTGTTTGAAGGTCATTTCATACCTAACCTTATCTCATTTGGGCTGTATGTTTGATCACAGATGCATGTTCTGAGTCCTTAGAAGTGCTTAAAAACCCTTTAATTAAGCTTTGAATTTGAAGCAGTTAAATTCATTTTCATGTGTGTCCCAATGACATGTAAATGCAGGTAATTACCTGCAAAGTTTTATTTCCAGTCCTTAATTTGACCACTGTGCTCCTGACTAAACATTTTTACTTAAATTTTGCCTCATTACACTCTCATTTTTTTGGGTAGCTAATCTGATTATAAAACTGTATAAAACACAGCTGAAGGTGGGGGCAGGATTATGTTTTTTTTTTCCTGTGGTGTCTCATTCAAACCTATATTGTTTTGGTTTCCTTGGCTGTTTCTCACTTGGGATGGTGCTTCTGTCTTTCATTCCATTGTTAAATGTCTTCAAAAGAAGTTCCATATGAGGGTTTTCTGGAGCTAACTGAAGGTTTAGGCTTTTATCTTATGACATCAAACATGGTAGGGTGGTGGGACATCCCTCTTTCAGTGCTTTGAAAAATCTGCAAATGCAGCCCAGCTGGCTTTCCTCAGGTCATTTTTAGGTCTTCTGAAGTAGGTACAGCATTTGTTAAAGACAAGCAGGTTTTTGAGGCAACACAAATAACTTAAATTCTTCATTACCTTGTGTTGGCAATAGTTCTTATTCATGTCAGTAAGTCTCTTCTTTCTCTGCACATGTGTGTAGAACTTTGCTGCATTGCTGAGAATCTCTGCAGTTGAGTGTGAAACGCTGTGGTTTGGACTGTTTGGGTTGCAGGTCTGCTTGGAGCATATCTTTCATCTCCTCTGTAATGGGCAAATAGATGAAGCCTACCAGAACCTGTCCCTGGCAGAAAGCTGGAGGTTTGGAGAGCAAACAGCCATTCAGGATAAAGAAATGAAGCTGATTCAGGCTTACAGGGGACTCTTGGACTACTACAGCTGGTCTAAGCAGAAGAACATCCTGTTAGAGCATGGTAAGTGTGTCTTGGATTGAGCTGTAGCTTCAGTTTGCTCATTCAGATGCTGTGGTTTGTAATGACGCCTTTTCCTTTACTAGACTTCAGAGTGTGATGGTGTGGCTGGTACAGAGTTCTGTATCAGCAGTCATGGTGGTGCCAAAATAGCACTTTGTGAAGTGCCCTGAAATGCTGTTCTGAAAATTTCTCCCTGTATCCAGCCAGCATCACCTAAAATAATTATCAAAGGAATGCATTCCCTTAAAGCAGTGGCTTAATAGGTGTGCAGGTACTTGATTGCTTCTGGAATGTTGAGTGATAGCAAAGCCCTCAACACTTGTGTTTGAATTACAGTTTCTTTAAAGATACAGAAGTTGCTACACGTGTTTTATCACTTAGACTAGATATCTGTTTCTCTGAAAACCAGATGTTGAATTTGGTTTGTGGCCCTTGTGCTGGTAACATCTTCTCTTGGAGTCCTACTCATTGTGCTCCATAAATTGAAATTGATTATAAATTTGAATGAGGAACAGTGAAAATTTCTTGTTTCAATACTGAGGAGTCTTTTCTTAAAAGCTCTCTGACTAGAGTCCTTGCTTAGCAAAATGTGATTATCCTTTAGGTGTAGCACTTCAAGTTCCCTGTGTTTGGCTGAGTTATTTATAACTTTTTGATTTTTCTTTGTGCTTTGGTAGGTGAGGATGGATTTTCAGACTTGGCTGTTGAGCAGGAAATGCATGGTTACTTTCGGAAGGCAGCAGTGAGCTTGAAGGAGATTATTAAAATACCTGGAGTCTGGGACATCTTTGTGAAATGCTATGTGGATGTAAGGGAATGTTTTACAGATGGCTTCCTTTTGTGTTTCCTTGTTTAATTTTCTTTAAATGCAGATTATTTTCTCTGTCTGAGTGAAAACAAAGCATTTCAAAAGCAACACATTTGTATGTGTGGGTCACTGGCTTTGATAGAGAGCACAGTGTATTCCTGGTAGAGCTGCAGAGCTTGAGCAGAGTACAAAAAGAACTTTTATCTGTGCACTGTCAAGAAAAAGAAATAGACAAACAGCTTACATATTTTGTTTTTGTGGGGCTGCAGAAATTGGAGCATCACTGCTTTACTTTAAATTCCTCAAAACAGTTTCTCTGATTTTTGGCAGGGCAGTGTTTTCTCTAGATACATGAAATGTTAAAGACGCCAAATATGCAGCCCCTCTGTGTTTTGGTTTAGGTTTTTAAAATATCTGCTTAGGATTTTGAATTAAGAATTAATAATTTTAAAGAGATCTTTTACTTTTTTTAAACACTGATAAGCTCGGACTTCTCTAAGCACATCTTAAGAATTTTCCTTGGTGCTGTCAGATTGTCTTTAGAGAGAGATATGGCAGGTGCCTTCAGCATCTCTTTCCAGTGAGAAAGTGATGGTAATCCTATGACAATTAAGTAGGTGTTAAGGCATTTTCTCCCAGAGTAGCTTCTGTGTGTGAATTCTTGTCTCTCTGTGCCAAGATAAGCCAGTAAAATTATGACAGGAGGGTATCTAATTAACTAATATGCTTCACTCTTAGATAGACTGTGCTATTGGATGGCTCTGTGGCAGTCCAAAATGAGTTGTAAGAGTTTGGTTGCCTGTATCTGACAAACTAATGATAGACTTAACTTTCAGTTGTTGGAGTTCTATGGAGACCACAACGAGGCCCACCAGGTGTTAAATGAATATGCCTACAACTCCAAGTTCCCAGCTAACCCCAATGCTCATGTCTACCTCTATCAGTTCCTCAAGAGGCAGGGTGAATCAAAAAAAACCCTCATATCTGCACTGAAGGTAGGTATCCCTTAGGAGATACAGTCTGTCAGTCATGTGGTGTTCTGACAGCTTGCTTGAGCTCTGTAATATTATTTATCCTATTGTATTTTTCATGGGAAGTGGAAGGTTAGAGGGAAGTTAGTGGGAGGGAGCAGAATCCTTTACTGTCCTTCAGTTCCAGTTCTTGTTTTGCCTTTAACTGGTACATCATATCACTTAAAAGTCAGCAAGCAAGCTCAGGGAACATGTTCACATGGTTACAGAAGTCTGTATCAGCAGTCTTGTGCACAGCATGCATTGATTTCTCTTACAGTTTGATCTTTACAATATTGCAGAGATCATTAAATGCCTGCTCTTTCACATATTGATCCTGTCTAGCAATTAGTTTCTTTGCTTGTTTTCAATGAGATGTGCATTAAAGCTAAAAGGTAATGTCTATGGGTTGTTGGTAGACAAGACTTTGCTGGGTTAAGCTTTTAAATTCCTGCTTTCCTTGCTCTTGGTGTACTGCTTGCAAGCCATGTTTTGCCACTTGATGGCACTAATGTGCTTTTGTTAGTGGAAGTGTTTAAAAACAGGTTTGTGAGGCTGCTTTGTTTGGTTTAGTCTTTGGAACTCTAGCAGATTTGTATGAAATTCTCCTCAGTGCATTTTAGCAATGGTTTTACACATAAGTGTCTTATAAAACAGAGATGAATCATAGAAGTGGTTTGATTAGTCCAGAAACTGATCCAATGCACAGAGCAGTGGACAGGGGAGCTAAAACTGTCCTAGGGAGAAAATGACATTTCCTTCAAAAAAGGGGACATTGGATATGGATTTGGGCTGCTCCTTCACAATGTTGTATTTGCCACATGCAGTTTTTGTCAGCAGCCATCAGGCTATTTCATCCATGGTGTCACAGAGCAGTGTCACAGATCGCAAAATGAATCTAGAGATCCATTCTTTATATCAAGGCACCAAAGTACCAGATTGCTTATTTTTCTGAACTAAAAGCACCCAAAGCTCTGAAGCCTGTGCTTTTCTTGGCCAAGTAGAAGTCTTCAAGAGCTTTCACAATAACTTATCTTTTTTGTCATTTATTTTTCAGATCTTGCATGATATTGTTCCTTCTCATGAACTAATGATAGATTTTAATACCATGCTTCAGAAATCAAGTAAGTCTTTACCTTTGTTCATTTCATTTATGCTAATTTCAGAAAACTATTCTGGATTATCCTACAGCTTTCTTTCTGCTTTTGAAAGTAGTTTTGTTTCATAAGAAATAATGCCAAAAAAACAACTCAAATCCCAACTTTCCAATTACCATAACCTCTTAGTTGGATGTATGAGCAGTCATTTACAAACTTGTGTAAACAAATGCCTTTCTCATTTTAAAGGCTGAACAAAGAAAACCGTTGTAAGGCACAGGCAGGATCTCAAAAATAACTTAATTTTTTTTTAGGTGCCCTACTCCAAATTCCAAGGTCTTCATTCCATTTTTAGGATCTCTGTTTTATTTATTATTTTTTTTTCTGGAATAGTTCTATTCTTTAGTTCATTGTTACATGAACAATGTAACAATGTTCATTCTCTTTAAGGGAGCATTATCTTCAAGCTGGTAGAAAAGTCTTCCAATTTGAAGACTATTTTTTTCATTCCGATCAATTGTATTCCAAGCTGTCTGTCTTCTTGTAGCTTGGCATGTCCCAGCAGGTCAACAGATTGGTGAAATGTACATCAGTAAAGATTGTTCTCTCTTCTGAAATGATGAGGGTTAATGACTTGAAACTGACAGGGGGAGGTTTAGAAGAGATTTTGGGAAGAAGGTCTTGATTGTCAGAGTGAGGAGGCACTGGCTCAGGTTGCCCAGAGAAGCTGTGGATGCCCCATCCCTGGAAGTGTTCAAGGCCAGAATGGATGGGGCTCTGAGCAGCCTGGTCTAGTGGAAGGTCCTTGCCTATGGCAGGGGGTTGGAACTTGATGATTTTTAAGGTCTTCTCCAAGCCAAACCATTCTATGATTCTTCTTTGGGGGCGATGAAACCTTTTGCCTGGCACCTCCCTTTTTCAGTTCATGTGTGACTCATTTGCCAACTTTTCATAACTAATGAGAACAATCTTCTATTTTTAAAGAAATTTATGCCAATAAACATAACTTATGTTTAAAGTGGCAGCATTTGGGTGGGCCAGAATGGAGAACTGTATTTCACTCATAGCTTACTAAGCAGTTCATCCTGATCTGTGTAATTCATTAATCAGCCTCATCTTTTTGCAGAGAAGAGAAAAAAACGTCGAATGGGCCTAGAAGTTATTTTTGCAGCCTTGGATTATGCTGGCTGGAAAGAAAATGCAAAAGCATGGAGCTGTTTGGCAAGACAGGTGAAACAAATTGTAATGTAAGTAGCTCTGATACAGGGTGTTGAAACAAATGTATCAAGTCTCCACCTTCTGTCAGTCTACACAGTGACCCTCTGTGCTCTGTCTTCATTTTTGCCTTTCATACACGACTTCAGAGTATCTTGAAATATACTGGGCATCTTGGGCACTGTATGGGATTGTCACAGATAGTTTTATAGAGTCCTAGAACAGTTTGGGTAGGAAGGGACCTTAAAGATCATCTTGTTCCAGCCCCACTACCGTGGGCAGGGACACCTTGGCTGGATGCCAGGTACCCACCAACGTTGCTCTATCTGTTCCCTCAGCAACTGGATGGGGAGAGAAAATATAACAAAGTGTTCACAGGTTGAGAGAAGGACAGGGAGAGACCGCTCACCAAATACTAAGTCGGGCAAAACAGACCCAGGACCTCGCCATCAGAGTGAAGAATTTCTTCCTAATATGTAATCTAAACCTGACCCTTGCTAGTTTAAAGCCATTCCTCCTTGTCCTGTCTCTACCTGCACTTGGAAAAACTCCCTCTTCATGTTTCCTGTAGGTTCCCTTGAGGGGCTGGAAGGAGTTTGTGTTGCTGAAATGCTTGGTTTAGGGGCGTTGTTGCCTAACAGTAATAACTGTTTGGGATAAGTTAGTCTTTAAGTATGCCTGGAGTAACACAAACTTTTCCTAAGGACAGAGCAACCCCTTCATACTACTCACTTGTTGACAAACCTGGAGAAACTTCTATGTTACTATTGACAAACTGGCACACAAGTGAAAGGCTTGCTTCATTTCATGTCTTAATCAGTGCTATTGCCAAGGCTTAGTAAGATTGCTGGAGTTCACTTCCAGCCTCACAAGTGTTACCTAGAATTAAAAAAAAAAACATTAGTTTTATATAAAAATGCTGGTTATTAGTGTTTTGGTATAAAGTCAGTTTGTCTATGCGGGCAATTTATGAGATTTGTAGCAAGCTGATTATAACATTCACTGTCTGCTAATAATCTTGCTATCACAATTTAACCTTTTCTGTAACTTGTTTAACCTTTTTCCAGCTCTGGGAAGCATCTTGACTGGATCAAGCAAGAGTGGAGCTCCAGGAAAGACTGGTGGCCAGCCTTCCATTTTAGCCGTTACTTGGCAAAAAGGAATTGGCAGGAAAATAAAAGCCTTTCATATGAAAAAGCTCTGGTGGCTGGAGTCCTACTTGGAAAGGGTATAATTTTTTTTTTCACTACATAGAACAAAAATAATGCCTAGTTCTAGACCTAATGACATGGGTTGCAGCTGATCTGCTGCCTGGATGAAATGCAGTTTCTTTCTTCTAAAAAAGATTCCTGTGTTTGGAGCTGAACAAGAAAGGTATTTAAATTGGTTTGATTTTTAACAGTGGGGAACTAGTTTTATCATGGTTTAGAATTCAGTTTTATCTGGCCTTGTTGAGCTGCCACAATACTATTTGTCTTGTTTGACCTTCAAACCATAACTCCAAAAATGCACAACACCCTCCTGATGGAATATTGTGAGGACTGCAGGGAGTTTGCTTGCTGGATGCCAGCCTAGGCAGCGTCTCAGCAATACTGGGGGTCAGCTGGTCATTAAGGACCATGGGGATGTTGTAATGCAGGAAGGAGGAGGGAGAGTCTTGAATGAAAACAATCAGCAGTTTGGTAAGAAGGTGAAGATCATTACCTCTTTAGTAGCATTATTTGAAATGCTTCCAAAACCAAGGGAAGGATCAAGGCAAGAATCAGCTGCTAAATTTAGAATGGAAATATGGTCTGGAGAAAATGGCTTATACAGTGGTATGGCCTTCTGGTTGATAGGCAAAGTTCATTGTCAGCTTTTCTATACCTTTTTCTTCAGCACTTCATAGAACAATTTCTCATACTGGAAACTCTGGATATGTTTTGTTTTGCTTTCAGTAGTATCAGATATCTCCCTGTATTTCTAGATGGCTAATAAAATCATTCCAAGTTCAGATTTTCCTGAATGAAGTTTCAGTACTTGTTTCAATGTGAGCCTCTATTTTCCTTATCCAGCATAATAAATTAATGTATGATATCAATGTTGCTTTACTCCCATATGTTTTTTACTCACAAAATTTTACTTTCTGATCTAATTTGCAGAGCAAAATTGAAAGAGAAAAAAATATTTTGCAAGATAACAGACATTTAGATACATGTAGAATGTTTACTGGGCTAAGTGAGGATAGATTATTTAATGCTGCAATTCTGTCTCTAATGAGCATGTCTTGGATTTTAATACCTTTAATTACTGAAAAGTTTCTTAGCTGTCTGCATAGTATTTAAACAATGAAAACATTTTGTATTTGCTTGTATCATGGTATAACTCGGTGTTGGTTTTTTCTCTTTCCTTAGATTGCAAATACTTTAAATATGTGTCACACCAAGGCTGCAAAGCTCAGCTGAAAAGGTTTCGGATGCTGAAGAAGTTTGTGAACAGGCACAGTCCTGTCTACCTGAGAATATCTGGTCCTCCAGATTCCTCTGTTCAGCCTTGATGAGAAGATGTCCTTAAGGTTCTCGGTGTACTTTTTCCTCTCTGTAAAACTGGCTTCTGTGTTGGTGCTACTCCAAAACTTCTAGGCAGACCCTATTGACTCAGTACTAGACTTTTTAAATATATATTTATGTAAAAAGACTTTGTTTTTTATTTATTTTATAATAAAATGAATATAAATCAACTGATAATGTCAAAGAATTTCTGTAATGTTATTCTCTATTTGTTTGAAATGCAAACAGTGTTGATTTCAAATACATCTTGAAAGAGCAGAGGCACAGAAATACTGAGAAATTCTCTACATGCTGGAAGAGACTTTTGTTTGCAGTCATGCCCATGAATTGAAATATACAGTGTTGCTGTGTTTGGAAAGCAAATGTTGATGTGTTATCACAAACCAGAATTCCAGTTTGCTTGAAAACAACGACAAAATGGTTTCCACGTACTACTTCTGTTTTAATGCCAGATCTGTAGAATTCTGGAGGGTGAAGTGCTTGAACCTCCCTCTGGGATTGAAACAAAGATGTCTTTAGCAGCAGAGTAGGTTATGGATAAGTACAGCTGTGCTTTTAAAAACTCAATGTTTATCTGGGATTTTGGTCTGGGTTCACATGGGTCTTGTGAGAAGTGCCTTAAGACAATGTGTCTTAAACATTAAGTTTAATTAATTAAACATTAATTAACATTAAGAAATACTTGCTATAACTATGTTTGCTTGGGTACTTACTCATCATTCCTAACCCTAGTACTTGTTTACTTCTGATTCCCTAAGAATGCTGCTGCCTTATTGTGTAATAGTCAGGAGGTTGTGTTGGAGATCTTCAGCTGGATTTGGCTACTTTAATTTAGATTGTGAAGCTTCAAAACGTTCTTCCCCAGCATCCCATGAGGTGTCCTCCCCACCCTGGAAAGCTACCCCTCCTCAGGTGAGAGAGATGATCCAGATTTGCTCTCAGTGTCCATCTCACTGGGGTTTTATGCCTGGACGTGGACCTAAAGCTGTCCTGGGACAGCCCTGGCAGACAACCAGGTGTCCCTTCCCTTTTGGACACATGGTGTCCCTTCCCTGGAGTATTTATTTTGGCTTCCTGCCTGCCATTGTGCCCCTCTGCTTCCCTGGACTTGCAAAGATGGACTTTGATGGGCTGGTGACTCTCCTGTGTTGACCCTGAGAGCATCTCAGCAGAGTGTGAGTTGGGCTTCCCCCTGTCATTGTCTGCCTATGTTCCTTTGTGGGTATGCACAGGAGCTTTCATCATTAACCCAACACAAGTAGTATAAAAGCTGAATGCTTGAAGCCCCGGTGCTTGGTGAGAGCTCCCATGAAATTTCCTGTTGTCCCCACAGCTTGCTGTGGAAGATGTGTGTGCCTTGCAGCAGCTGAAACTCTACTGAGGAAGAAATGTGAAACAAAGCATCAGAGGTTGGGGTGGAGATAAGGAGAGTGAGAGGATAAAGAGGAGCTTGTTGTCTGAAAAATCTGCTGATCCATGGTGGTGGTTCCAGCTTTCTCCTGTGACCTCTGGAAGCAGGATTGCTCTGGGGGATCATGTCCTCTCCAGGTGCTAGAACTATCATGCTGCAGTCAGCAAGTACAAGAGCACAGTCACAGCTTTTGTGTAACTGTCCCAAACATTACTCTTCTATGTCCTGCAAAAAACTTGCTGTTTCCTGACACCACAGTACTTGCACCTGAGACAAACCAGCGGATCACAAATCCAGAGTGAAACTTCTGGTCAAATCATTCTGTGTGCACTGTGTTTTCAAGCCTGTGTGTTGTACTTTGAATGTGACAACTCTTAATGGGTTGGAATGGTCATCTTTGAATTCTGTGCTAGATTTGGTTTTCCTGTCATTTTTCCTCCCCATCTTGTGGGCAAAGCTTCTGCGGGGAATTTTTTTTTAATAATGCATGAAAGAAATAGCTCCCTGTCCACGTGGCTGTGATCAGTTATCTCATCCTAGTTATAGAAGAGCAAATTTAGGGAAGTGTCGTCCTCCAGCACAGGCTGAGAACAATGTGTACAAACACCTGCATCCCTAGCTGATGGGAAGGGCTTGCCTCAAGCATTACTTACCAGAGGGGAAAGTGTGCAAAGGTCTCATGCATTTTAAATTAGTTTAATATCAAGTGGGCTCAAACCCACAAAAATTGATTTGAGTACAGGATTACTGCAGAATATCACAGTCAACTTGAGGTTGTGCTGGTACCTTAAATGAATTTTTCCTCCTTCTCTCCTGAATTTCTTATTTTAGCCCTTAATGCATACCTGAATTTGTGGGTAACTGCAACATCTCTGAAGTCACTTGTTCCTATGGTTAATTGCTGCCTTAACTTGATTGTATTTTATAACCCCTGTTCAGTCTTCATGAAACCACACCCAAGTTTGGTGCATTTCAAAAGCTGAGAAAAATGGTAGTTAGGAACTGAAAATTGTTCACTTGTGTCTTGTAAAGATTATCAAGTTCTGTATATAGGTATCACATCTCATATTTTTATTATTCATATTTCTGGGTGAAGGATTTCTCAGCCAATTTAAGCTAAAATGTTTGGGTTAGATTTGTGGGTGCTTCTAGGGGCAGGAGAAATATCCAGAGGGGAGGGATCAGCCCTGTGATGTGTGGAATACCAAAGAGGCAGCCTGGAGGGTGTCTCTGCTGCCAAGTAGTAAACTTCAGAGAGAAAGGAAGAGGGGATGTAAGCAATCGGGGAATGCTGAGCTCTGGGACAGGCAATTAATAAAACAGAGAAGATAAATGAACCATGCTACGAAGAAGTCCAGGATTTCTATACATCTGACCTCAAGAAGCCTATGCTGAAGGAAGTGAATGCTTGGCCACAGGCTGGAAAGAGCAGCAGCAGCTCTGGAGTTTCTTATCCTTGCCCACATATGTGTGTTTGCCTCTCCTTGCTGTGCCTGACTCTGCTGGGACACCCTCAGTGTCTGGATTATGGACTGCCTTTCCAGCCCCCTTTGCCCTTGGAGTTGTGCTCTACCTATGAAAACTTAGGCTGCTGTGACCAGGAGAGAGACAACAGCATTGCAGCAAAATACTGGGACATCATGGATTACATGGATTCCCAGGGAAGTAAACTACATGGAACAAGCATCAAAGATATCCTGTGTCAGGTAGGAAGAAAAATAATATCTGTATCCTACATTTTGGGCTGGTTTGGGGGTCAGTTGTGGTTCTGACTGCTGTGCTGCTGTGAAGGGAGGTGTGGGAGCAGGGGAAGGGTGGGCTGGCAGGGGAATGGCACTTAATCCTCAGCAGGCATTTTGCAAAGTGCTTTGTTTAAGGTGCATCACTGAAGTCTGGGAATATATAGTGACAGTTGCTAGCAATAAGGGTTTATGGAAACATTACCCAGTGAGGATGATGATTTTCCCATAATGAAAGAGAGAATTACAGATCAGTATTTACCTCCTGCTTGCCAGCTGCAAGGTGCTGGATTATAAATTCTACAGCAACAAATGATAGGGGAATTACAGGCAGAGTGTTAGGATCTCTGGACTGCAGGGAGGATGTTTTTTGGCAGCTGAGGATGCTCCAAATGCTGTGCTTGTCAAAGTAAAACAAAATTTCAGAGGAAGTGCTTTCACACGGCTGCTGCAAGGTCCCAAGGTGGTAGGGCACAGTGTTTTCATCAGTGCTATCTCCCCACTGCCCACCTGGCTTGTGGAAAGTGTGCAGGGAGGAAAGACCAAAGGCACTGTTCTGCCTGAGCACCCCTGAACCCCTGGAATCAGAGGGCAGGACCCTCCTGCCTTTTTAGCAACTGTTAGTCACGCCAAACTGCACAAACTGCATGCCAAAACACAAAGCAGCCAAAAGACACACTTAGTCCTTCTAAAACCAAGCAAATCTCTTGTAGTTAATATTTCCTGAGCTTTTAGAGGTTTAGAGTCTGACCCTCAGCTGAGTTATTCTAGGATTTATCTTAAAAACTTAGTATGAAACTCTGAAAATTGTAATATTCTTAAAGAAGTGTAGTGCAAGTTGCATGGCTAGAAAATTTCCCTGGATGCAAACCTTGCTACATGTGGTAGAGCAGCTGTTTGGCTGATGGCTGAAAGGATGCTTCCCTATTGAGAAAACTGCTACAGGAGGAGCTTAAAAAAAATCAAAAAGCCCAATTAAGCCTTGTTCAAACTGATTGAAAGCCATAGGATGTGAGCTAGTGCAGGGAGAGCACCAGAATTTTAAAAACTGTTTTAATCTGAGGTTTGATTTTATTGCTGAATGCACACTCTTGAGAGAAAGTAACAGAAATATCAATGTGATCTTAGCAATTTCTGGTTTGTTGGTTTTATAAAGTGATGAGATTAATTTTCCTGCATACTTGAATGCAGACAACCAACAGTGACTGCAAGGCCACCTAATCCTGGGAGTTTATGTAGACCTTGAGGAGTGGCCTCCCTCTTGTGTGCCTTGCTGGGTCCATGTGCTGCAGGCGTTGTTTTGCCAGGGAAACACTGTGTGGGAAGTCCCATGGCTGGAAAAGCATGGCAGCTGCCCAGGGATGCTGCTCCTCTTTTAGGAGGGTGAACTGTAGAAGACCTTTCTGCTGCAGCCTGTTAGCAGAACAGAGCTTAGGAAGCTCAGGGGCACTGACAATATGCCTTGTTTCAGAGGGAGTTGGTTTTCTCTTTTTACCTTCTCAGGTTGCTGGTCCAGGAACTGGACTGTTAACACTTACTTGAGCCAAATTAAAAATATTTTCAAAGGTGCTAATGAAGTACTCACTTCAGAAGAGGACTGAGAGAGCAAAAAGACAAGGACACTCTGCTGAAGCGTTGACTTTTGGGGATGGCTCTCAGGGCCTGGTGGTGCCCTTCCTCATTCTGGGAAGATGTTAAACATGGGAGGAATGGTGTGGTTCTGCTAGCTGGGACTGGGGTCAGACTGCAAGGACAGGCTTGGGGGACTTGGCTCCCCTTTGCAAGGCTGGAGACTTTCAGTTTGGGAAGAGGGAGATGTTCCTTCACAGATGTGATGTGGAAGCAACAGAAACCAGGACATTCTGTGCTGCTCTCTGTTAACCAAATGGCAGCAATGAAAAGTGAGAAACCCCCTGCTCCATCCAAAAGCTGCAAGGGCTTTACTCCTCACAAGTCATACCTGTTCTTAGTATGGTGAAAAGCCCCTGGGTACTGCTGTGAGCAAAGAGAACTACCTGCTTGTGAAGTTTGGAATCAGAATCTCCATATTAAGTATCCTGGAAAGGCTGCTACTTGCACAAAAAAACCAAAACAAAACAAAAAATCAATGCTTGTATAACTGCCCAGATTTTAAAATTAATTCTGTTTTATGAAGCAAACTTATTTAATGAGGCAGAAAAGTTACTAATGTAGTAGTTCTTTCCTGGACTCTGCATGTACTTACCTTCTTCTATCTGTGCCAAAAAAAGATCTGGATAGATTGTTTTGGGCTGCTGGCATGAAAACCAGTAAAATAATATTTCTGTAGAATGTAGCCTCTTCTGCTTTAATTTCTGAAACTTTAAATTCTGAAATTTTAATTGCTGATTAAAATAGAGGTGGGATTTTAATGGAAATATTTTATGGAAGTTCTGCCCCAGAATGTTTGCAAGATGAGGAGTTTAAATTTAGATACAAATTCAAACACAATGCTTGATTTTCAGGATTTACCCTACATTTTACATAGCACAAACATACATACATAGCATAAACACTTAAAGGTATTTGGAGGAACATAATTTTAGCTCTGTAACACTTGAAAATGTTGCCTGCAGCATTTTTTTTCCTGATGATCACAGAGTCAGTGATACCTACAGGAATTGCATGAGATGATATTTAGTTACTTGTATCAGTTTTAAATCTCACCTAAAGTGTGCTTCAGTAATACTGTGCATATATCAGATTAATTTAGCCTGTGTATTTAATCAATGTACATCTTCAGCACCTACAGATTCTTTTTTCATTTCCATTTAGGTGAACTGTATTTTATGTCTACTTCTTATCCCAGTGCCTATGCACCACATGGATTGCTCTACAAGCTCATTGATCCTGCAAGGTTTGTAATTAAAGATGGATTTCCATGCCAAATTCTTCTATAACCACCATACACTCCCCAGCTATTGTAGTAAAAGAATGCCAAGCACTTCTGATACACCACATCACTGACATCTGCATCCAGTCCTTGGGTTTTGTTTACACACTGTACCTTTGGCACAACTTTAATCAGTTTGAGTGAATTTGTTCCTCACTCATCATATCTGTGCACAGAGAAAAAGGAAATAGAGTTCAAATTCCTTGAAGATCTGGGAGAGTTAAGGATTAAAAGAAAGTTTCCATATCTGAATCACAGCAAAGAAACGTTTTAAAAATGATGGTCCATATCCTTTCAGGTCATTACATCAAATATCTATGATGCACTTTAATATAAATAAAAACTAAATGCCATTCCACAGTTTTCTTCACAAAGATGAAAG
This sequence comes from Parus major, assembly GCF_001522545.3. Lineage (NCBI taxonomy): Eukaryota > Metazoa > Chordata > Aves > Passeriformes > Paridae > Parus > Parus major. The sequence continues at coordinate 17,493,345 of NC_031770.1, forward strand.
AAACCTGGTGGTTCATGAAGTGCTCAAATAATAACTGAAGCCCAAACCTTGGGTTTTTCCAAGCAAAATGTTTTTTCCTCATTAAGCAGTTATCCCTGCTAAAGTCTGTTTTTACAACAATAAGCACACTTATGTATTTTTTTTTGCCTCCCTAGTTTTTGGATTTTATTAAAAAAACATTAAATGACTTTCAAATCACTCTGTAATGTAGATACAGCAGAAATGTGTTTGTGCTGTTGCAGAGACCTTGGACACTAGCAGAATGAAGAAAACAAGCTATGTTTTCTTGAGAAGTTAGATCCAAAGCTAGGTAGTTAACGCAAGCTGTGTACCAAAGCGATGGGAACAGAACTTGAATCTTTTACTGCTTGAGGAGATTTCTGCCTTTAACAGTTTTTCATCTGTGAGGAAGTGCATTAACTGTGGTTGCCCAAAATGTAGTATTTTCAGCTAAAATATATATGTATATCTATTTGTAAGCGTGCATAAACATCAAGAGCTTGAGCAGAGTCTATTTATCAAAGCAAATATATCTTTGTTGTCTCTATGCCACTCCTTAATGTGCCATGAAAACCCTGTGCTTTTGAAGCTCTGTGTCCATCACTTCTAGAGCAGGACCAGGAACTTGCTCCCTTGGCTCTTAGGAATGTTTTCCTGCATTTTCCGGATGCCCTTGTTAGCCTTAACCCGGATGGGGCTGTGTCAGCTCTGCCCTGGTCTGTTTGCAGTTTGCAGGCGTGCCCAGGCTGTGCAGAGCTCCTGGGAGCCTGAGCAGGCTCTGGAGTACTCCTGACACCTCCAGCTCCTGGGGTGACTCTGGTCTCCTCATGAACCTTTCTCCTTTGCGTTGTACTGCTGTTTATAGGATTTTTCCTGGGGATAGCTGGCTTCTCTCCCGGGTGCAGTCCCGGGCAGCGAATCCAGCATTCGCTGCGTCCTGCCCGCACCGCAGGAAGTGCGCTGGCACGGACAGCAAGCCACACAAACTCCTGCTTCTAAAACATTGCCAGGGCCACTCTCATGTGCCTGATGGCAATTGAAACTTCCCGAAGAACCTGCCAGGAAAGCTGGTGGCATAAGGAGTGCCGTTTGTCCCCACCTCGGCTTGCCTCTCCGGCAGTACTCTGGGAGACAGCAGGGTGGCACCAAATTCCTTCTGTCCCGAGCCGGGAGAAAACGAGTTAGAATGTCATTTTAAAACCGGAGAGAAGAGAGATGGAGAGGGAAAACCCAACTAGAAATTCCCAATTTGCAGACAGCAATGCCTGCAACCCTGCTTTAGTAACCTTTTTCAAGAAATTGAAATGGTGTAGATGAAGCTCTTGGCTCTTGCCACTGTCTGGAGGAGAATGCTAATCACAAGAGAATGTGATGCCTTAGGTTATGCTTTGCTTTGCTTGGTGCTGTCAAGCACGCCAAATTGGAAGAACCTGTTCTTGTTTGTTCTACAGCAGTTCCCTTGGTGGCTAACAGAGAAAACAGGTGTGTTGTGCTCCTTTCCACCTCTCTTCCTGTCACTTAACGTGCAACATCTTTACCTCAGGGAAAATGTGTTTGGTTGTTTTTTGTTTTGGTGCTTTTGTCCTGTGGGAAGTTGTCAGGGAACAGCAGGAGAGGAGCAGAGACACATTTCTTTGCAGTTGTGGCTCCCTCCCTCTGTGCCTGTTCCTTTTCTTTCTCACCCCTCTTGCTGCAGAACTATTGTATCCAAAGGAAATCCCAGCGAAGGTCACATTCACCAGTTGCTGTTGGGACAGGGATTTTATGCCTTGCCAGCCCTGTGTCTGCCTCTTGAATTCCACCTGTGCTGCACTCCAGGTGCCTGAAGGGCTTTCATGCCTCTTCCACCAGAGGCAAATGAGAGCAGGGAAGTGGTGTGTGCCTATGGAATAAATGCACTTCCCTAAAAATCTCTCAGATGTCTCCATGTGGCTTTCTGTTTTCCAAGGAGAGCTCCACCAGGGAAGTGTAAACACAATCCTGTTCCAGTGAAAACAAAGAGCAAGCGGATACCATTTGTTCCACGTGCAAGTAAGCTGTCAGGCTTTGATTTTAATCAGAAGCAAAACATACATAAGCTTAGAGGCATGTGATTGAAACCTTCAGCAGCCTTAACAATTAAAGCACTGAGCAGGGGCAATGATGAAGTTTGGTTATCACATTTAAAGTGTGCTTCTGCTGTCTGCTTGATGCTGTGCCTTTGCTTAAACCCATGATTTATTTTTTTTTTCCTAAGTTTTGCTAAGTAATAGTGTAAATGGGCATTGCAAGGGAACTGATGGCTTTGATTCAGGCATTGGAAGAGGTCTGGGAAATTCTGAGGGCCTGCCCCCTGGCTCTGAGGCAAGTTTCTTGAATCAAATAATGCCTTCTCTGTGCATCTGTGTGGAGTCAATATTCCTTTTTCCAAGCTGTGTTCTGTCTTAAAGTCTCATGCAGCTGGGGCAGGAGTTACATCTTGAGTAGAAACTGGTGTTTAGTAAGTCGATATTATCTTGTCTGGGATTTCCAGATATTAGTGTATTATGAACAATTAATATTGTTAAATCTGCTAGAGAAGTGTGCAAGGTTTCATCACATTCTGTCTGCAAGTAATTTCCCTTAAATACACATCCATAATTTCTAAAATCAGTAATTTTATTTCCAAGAAAAACAAGGCTCTTCTGGTGGAAGAAGAGAGGTTTATAGTGTGCATTTCTTCTTTCATAATTTCAGCTGGTTTTTTTTACTATAGCTCTAATAAGTGTTTCTATCAGTCAAAGCTCTGAATTAGCCCTTTGCCTCAAAGCAGGAATGCTGAATCGTGTTAGTTACTTTCCTCAGAGACTGTCCTTGAGCTGCTAAATGAACCTTCAACAACCGTGCCTCCAAAATATCTTCTATCCTCACTGCAGCCACACCAAGAGATTCTTCTAAGAAAGCAAAAAAGACCCCATCCATCAAAATAAAAGAATCAAAGCGAAAACAGCTCCATCTGGTAAAGAGAGTCAAAGCTGAGGCTAAACCTCATAAGGGAAAGAAGATTGGACAGAATTCCAGAACTGCACCAGCACCACCTTTGCCAAAAAAGAAGAGCTCCCACCTAACCAGAACTGAGGAGTTTCTTCCGAAGAAACCAGCACTAGCTAAGGGAAAAGTGGAGAAGGAAGAAGCAGTTTTTGAAGCTCAGTGATGTCCCAGAAAAAGCAAGTAGCCTATAAAATGGTGAAACAAGTGTTGAATAGCAACCAAATACAAGAGATTTTGGCTGACTTGTTATGGAGTGGTCCCAGGTATGCCCTTATTAATGGCAGTGTTAGCAGTCTCTACATATGTTTTATTAAACATACTAAACTTTAACAGCACCAGCTTCCAAATCCTGCTGTGATGTCCTTTACTGACTTAAGTGGTCATGAGAGCCTGTGATGGACATTCTCTAGTAAGATTTGGTTGTGTATGACTGTCTAATAAATCCAAGTGCCTCTAAATTCCAGGACTTTAATCTTCTACTGAAGAATATGGAATAGACATGTTAATAACCCCATCTTTATTTTTTTTTCTTTTCTTCCTTTGGCTGAAATGCAGGAAAAAGTGTGTTCCAAGAGTAGTTGTCTTTCAGGCAATGAAATCAGGCAATGAATTTTTTGAAGGAAGACCACGAAGATGCTCAGAGGGCTGAAGCACATCTCCTATGAGACAATTGGGGCTGTTCAGCTCCAGGGAAATCTTGCAAGAGTCTTTTGTAAGTCTCCCCCTGAAGGAGACCCACAAGAAAGCTGGAGAAGGACTTTTTACAAGGGCAGGTAGTGACAGAAAAAGGGGAATGGCTTCAAACTGACAGAGGGGAGGTTTAGATCAAATATTAGGAAGAAACTCTTCATTGTGAGGGTGGTGAGGCACTGGCACAGGTTACCCAGAGAAGTTGTGGATGTCCAGTCCTTGGAAATGCTCAAAGCCAGCTTGGATGGGGCTCTAGCATCCTGGTTCAGTGGAAGGTGTCCCTGCCCACGGCATGGGGTTGGAACTGGATGATCTTTAAAGTCTCTTCCAGCCTAAGTTATTCTGGGAATATTTTTTCAAGGTATGGATCACCTGCAGCTTCCATAGGGTCCAGTAAGGGCTGGAAACGTCCAGCAAATCTGAAACACCAACACAATCAAAGCACCAGAAGCCAAGCATCCCTCACAAAAGCCCCGCGTTAGAGCTGAGCCGTGGGCTGGAACCATCGTGCGATTCCAGATCCCACGCGGTGGAAGCGGCGCCGTAACAGCCCTCGACGTTCAGATCCAGGGAAATGATTTATTCGGGAAGCAGAGCCGGGCCCTCCTTTGCGCTCCTGCCCCCGGAGGCAGCCGAGCCCACGGCATCAGCTCGCGGCTCCAGGGCTCCGCTCGCCTCCCACCGCCGCCCTCTGCAGGCGCCGCGCCGGGATGCAAAAGGCGGCCACCCCCGCCGCCCGCTCGTCCCGGAGCCCCTTGGCTGCGTCGGGGGAGAAACAATAATAAAAGCAATAATTAAGAGAAAGCGGGAAAAGCTCGGGAGGCCCCAGCGAGGATCGAACTCGCGACCCCTGGTTTACAAGACCAGTGCTCTAACCACTGAGCTATGGAGCCACCTATCAGTTCCAGCCCTGCCGACGGCTCCTGTCCCTGTACAGGGCGGCTTCCCCTGCCTTCCGCCCGGGCCGTGCCCGCCTCAGCGCCCCGGGCAGGCCGGACAGCCCCTGCCTCCCTCTGTGGGCACCGCACCTGCGGCATCCCGGGGCTGAGCTGGGCCTCTGGAGCTCCTCCACGGGAAAAGCTGCCCTTGGCGAAGGGGAATGCAGCTCCCGGCCCACCCCCGCGGCCTTGCCTGAGGGTGACGGGGGCCCCTCCCGTCTTCATGAGGGGGAGAGCGCACCTGCCAAGGATTCGGGTGGAAGCGCCTTGGAGAGGAGAGTTTGGGTGGCAGAGGGGACGATTATTCCCAGGAGGGATTCCCGGTTCTCCTGGGCATCCCCCGCGCTGTGAGGGAGGGAGCAGCCGCTGCCCGAGTCAAGGTTTTGGAAGGTAAAGCTGCACAGAACCTGGTTTTGTGCGGATTGGGGAGAGAGCCGCTTTAAGCAGATGACAGCAGTGTTGTAATTCTCCTCAGCTTTTGTGAAATCACTGTTGCACAAAAACTGGTTTAACTCTCGCAGAGAAACCACGTCTTGTTTGACTGGGGTACGAACCCAGCAGCAAGACAGGCAGTGTGGAGCCTTCATTTCTTGATTTTTACTGTGGAAGTTTGAAGGCATTTGAGGATTTTCTCCTTTCCTTTGCATGAAAGAACCACTCTGTCACATGCTCCATGAAAGCTTAGGTGAAGGTGAGAAGGTGAGCTGTGCAGAGGAAGCAGAGACACCGCTGTGGAGTAATAAATCCCAGCAGCTCTGCTGTACACCAGAGTCATGTTCTAGAAAAGCAGACATGATTTGCTGGGTGCAAGCCTCAAGCAGTGTGTGACCAAAAGTAAAGCTCCTTGAAATGAGGATAGACAGAAAAAGCTGCATTACGGAGCTAAAGACCTTTCATCCATCCCACACTCCACAAATCATGAACTAGGTCAACTTCCTCTTTTTTTTTTTTTTTCCTTTTAGTTTTATATCACATTCTCTTTAAATGCATATGATCTCTGGACAAACTAGATCAGTTCTGGTGAACTGTGTCTAGTTGTTTATGTAAGACACTAAAATTACTTTGAAATATCTGCTTTTGACCTCTAATGTGGCAGCTGATAAATTCATGAAGTTTCACATTTCTTTGGATGACTTTTTTTTCCGTTTCCTTTGAAGATAGTGACTCTTTAGAGGGACTACAGGTCTTCCAAAGAGGGCTAAAATGTCTGTAGTGAGTGTTCTGCTAATGCCTTAGGGAACTGAAGTATAAGCATGGATTGTTTTATGACCTTCAGGTAGGCAGGAGCAGAACTTTCTTACGCTTTTCATGTTGTAAGACAAGCCTTCATCAGCCTAACATGGCTGAGCAGCAGGGTAAGATATATTCTGAGAGCAGAACAGTGTTGAAATAAATTTTCTGCCACTATTGGGCTTTTAAACTTAGGTCAAATCTGTAACTGTTGTGATTGCCCTGCTTCCAGATGCCTTTTGCTGCCTTGCTGAGAGCTCCCTGCAAGGTGGGCTCCACTTCAAGGTCTGTGTCACAGGGTGTTTCTTAGTCAGACAGCCTGGGTGGGATTCAGGAGGTGTGGTGGTGGTACCACACTATCAGTAAGCCCCTTGACTTCTCTTTAAAAAATGAAAATGAGGAAATGAGACACTTCTGGGATGTAATTCATCTTACCTGAAGGTAAAACTCTACAAAATGTCATCTGAGTCATGGTCTAGAGGTGCCTGTTCCTCAGCTGGCTGTGCAGAGAGTTGATGCAGCCTTCACAGCAACTTCCCCAGCCTCTGGAATAAATGGTAATTTAGTGGAAATACCACAGCATGTTATTTCTTTCGATTTTTAAAATCTCGTTCTATCTCATGTTTTGTATCCAATGTTTCAAAGACAAGTGGATCATTCCTGTGGAATTTAAAGAGCAATGATTTTTCTACGGATTGATTAGGTCAAAACTGTAGAACCACATCTAAAGAAGACTCTAAGATTCTTTCTGCAGCTAGACCCACGCAGATGTGAGAATTAAGCATTTAGGCAATAAAATGCCTGTCTAGTTTGCTGTTCAGGACTGTTGAAAGCCACTAGGTGGAACCTAAGTACTGCATCAAAAGATCAGGAAAATATTTTTAACAGACTTCAAATGCTGAAAAGAGTGAATTTTTACTGCACACGTTTTTAAGAAAGATCTGTAGGATGACTGACCTTTAAAGGTGTGCCAGATATTTAAAGATGCACATTTATATATGGTCTTTAAAGCTTCTTCTCTAGGCCCAGACTGAGCATCAAACTAGAAAATAGGGTGGTTAGTGTAAGAATAGGTGCAGTCTTGCTCAATCTGGACCAAGGCTGTTATTAAAAACTCATTTATTTATTCCTGGTTATCTCCCTGACTGTCCCTAACAGCTACACTGGACAGTCAGTGTTTAACCCTGTGTAAAGCTGGTGTCAGCCCACAGATGTCACCTGTGCTGCTGTGGGTTTTTGCCCATCTCGTTAAGCACAGTGAGCTAATCCCAAGCATATTCCATTTTACTGCCATTTCTTGCATTCAGGGGAAACTAAAGTAATGACTCTTCAGACAGTTAGTACAAGGAAATTAATGGAAATCCCTGAAAATTCTCTTACACTACTGTATTCCCTTTTCCAAACTGGATTGCCACCCAGTTCCCTGCTGGATTCAGTTTCACTGCTGTTTCACAGGGTTTGGTTCTTAGTTGCACAAAGCATCTTTGGGCTGCAATACTATGAAATAAATAGCAGCCAATGTTTCCTCTGCAGACCTGGTGTGTCTCCTAACAGATTGTCAGGCTTGCCCAACTTTGTCCTCCACACATCTGTCTCTGTGTCCTGAGGGAAGGTTGGTGACCTGGGATTATCTCAGCAGAAGGACAGATCAGCAGAACTGGTGCACTTGCCTTGTTAACCTCTGGGAGAAAGGAACTGCAGCACAGCTTCAGTCTTCTTGTGAAATGGGACATTCTGTGGGTTTTAATTGTTTGTCAGGTTCAGCACTGTTAGTTTTCTTTCTTAAAGGAACTGTAGTAACCTAAAGGTGTCTGAGTTTAATGTAATTCATTTTAGTTGGCAAGTGCTGGTGGACTACTTTGTCTTGTGAAAGGGTTTTTTTTGAGTAAAATATTAGCAAAATAAGAGAAACACTTCTTGCTGATTTTGGGTGGCTTTTGGAGGCAGTCCTTGAGGTATTTTAGGCATGTAATGATCTTGACATTTGCTTGAAGCCTGCCTTGTCTTCTGAATGTGAACCTTTCCAAGTCCTGTTTGACTGAGATGTGCCTCAGGAAGTGTCATGTGGTTTTGCAGTTTTGACCCAATCAAGCCTTATAAAAATCATTGTTTTTCACATTATACAGGAATGATCCACTTGTGTTTGAAACATTGGATACAAAACACGAATGAGATTAAAAAAACAGAAGAAATAACTTGCTGTGGTATTTGCATTAACAATTACCATGTATAACAGAGGCTTGGGAAGTTGCTGTGAAGGCTCTTTTCAGGTTTCAGCTTGTGCATTGCTTTCACCCCTGCTCCAGAGCAGCATGAGAGATCCTGGTGTGCATCCTTCCTCTTCCCCGAAACTCTGCTTTCCATGTGAAAGAAGTTCAGACATACAACAGATAACGGTGCCCTTTCAAAAGTAGTTTGGCAGGCTCAGTACTCTTCCTTTGGACAAACACCCATTATCACATTAAAAAAAAAATTTAAAAAAAAATCTTGCCTTTTAACAGCATTTTTGTGTGGCTTTGAAGAGAGAAAGGGATTGATGTTTCTGTGGAAATTCAGTTTGTTTTGTTCCTCAGAAAGGTGACAGAGCACACAAAAGAAATGTAAAAACCATCAGAATCCACACATCTCCATTTGCTCATAGCCCTGCTCAAGTCATGGGTGTCCATTGCTCATATTTGATGTAGTTTTCTGTGGAGAAGCATCACTATTCCCAAGTCTTATTCCAGAGTAGCACCTCTGTATCTGCCTCACTGTGCTCTCCTGTTATCTTTTTTCTTAATGCCAGGGATCCAAGCAGAAAAGATGTCTTCAAATGCTTTATCATTTGATCTTCCTGAAACTAGAAAGGAGAAATTTTATTTTCTTTACTTCAGAGTTATTTCTCTGATCCAGACCAGATTTGAAGCTATTTATTATAACAACTTCAAACATCATATCCAGTGGCACTTAGCTGCCACACTGCACCCAGTGGTGGAGGTGACAAAGCCATCTATTACAGGCAAGAGTCTGGAAAGTTTGATAGGAAGCAGCTTTTCATCAAATAAGATAAAATATAAATAACTCAGCAGAGCAGTGGAAAAGCAAAGTATATTTTATTTAGTTTAGAAAAAGAAAATTCTTGTATTTGAAATAGAAAGATGCATAGTTTTTAGATTTAAAGGAGAAGAGAAAAGTCAGCAGGAAATAGCTGACCCAGACCTGTGCATGTGCTGGTCAGTCTGTCACTAAACATGTATTTATGTCTGAATATTACATCTATATGCACATGTAAACATGTTTGTGCTGTTGGGCAGAGTGTACATAGTATTCTCCCTCTGTGGACATGACAGCCTGAAGATCTCTGCTCAGTTGTTGCTTTCCAAAAAGTGCAGGAATGTAAGGACCATCCCTGAGGCTGTAAATCCTCTCAGATTTGTTTAAAGTCACTTAGCTGATTTGAAGGTTACTTGGGTTGGCAACCAGTGCGGTTGCATGAACCTCATTTCCAGAGAAAACCAGGCTAAAAATGTACTGATCACATTTCCCAAGGAAGATTTTAAATATTTTTGGAAAACAGGTGATTCAGGAATGTGTGAGGCAGAGGAACCAGGAGATCCAGTATCCCCATCCTTACTCCAGTATGGATTCTGCTACTTAACTCTGTTCCCTCCCTCACAGCCTTCCAAAAGGATGGTAGGATGTTTGTTGGTAGCACAAACACAAAGTCTTATCATCATGAGTCTAAAAACAGACTCAGGATATTTCAAGTGGGCTGTAATGGAACAAAAGTGTAGCAACAGGACGGCTCAAAATATAACTTTTTGGGGTGGTTTCTCCCAAGGAGCTGTAAAGCTATAGGTACTGAGTTCCTTTTACAGCTCAGTGGGCAGTAGGGAAATGGGAATGTGTCCCAGCACAGTCAGCACTGCTGTGGATGGGAAGCTGTTGTCTCAGCCATGGCCTGTTTGCAAGGGTTGGGATATTTGGCTCCACTGAGGATGCAGCCACCCAGGGAAGACACAGATGTGAAGGTCTGCTCTGGGTTTCACTTACTGGGAAAGGCAAAATAGAAGATCTGTCACAACTGTTAGGCATCTTCCTCAAGTGCTCACATTCCCTTTCCTGTGAAACACATCCGAGTCCCAAAGGCAGGCAGTCCCTCTGCTAATCAAGAAACAAATTTGGTTTTGTTCTGAAGCTCTCTAAGGTAGATGGAGGAAAGATGCTTGTATAAAAAATATTACATAAACTGTGAATAGCCAACTGTTGCTTAAGTGCTGGACATGATAACTGCAGCTGTGCGATTTGTGACTCCTGGAAAAAGCAAATGAGCCGAAAATGTGGTTTTGTTCACATCTCTGTTCCTGATTTTGCCACATGTTTGCTGCTAGAGACAGCAGTTTGTGGGTTAGAGTCACACCAGTGTCTGTGTGTTATTCTCTTGTGCAGTTAGCTCAGAATATCCTGCCCCATTTCCTCAAGTGCCTGGGAAGAGCTATGCCCTGAGCTCCAGGCGTTCAGAGAGCTGCCCTCTCCAAACTGAGATGGGCAAGCTGGAGAAATAACTGAGACCAGGTGTTTAATCCCCCTGGTAGGGTTGGTGGCCCCTGGGCACCAAATGGGAATGGGAATTTACAGCTTCCCTTCTCTGTTTTTAGGGTTAAGCTGGATGGACTTGCAGGCCCTGTCCGTATACAGGCCTGTCAGTGGTTCTGTGGATGAGATTTGTTGCTCAGCAACTCTGCTCTTCTCTCCCAGGAGAACACATCAATCTTCCTGCTTACTGGCTGGACAAACATGTGCCACAGAACAAACTGAATAGAAAAATGTGATTCTTCTCCCAACCTTATCCTAGTAATTGGTAGAAACTCCTCCTCCCAGGGTTTCTGCTGTGAAGCTTTTCTGAACCAGAGTTTGGGAAGGTTTTGGAGGCCAGCTTTTGAGTGATCAGCTCCTCTTTGACACTATTTCCAGTAGCCTCCCATTGAGCATGGAAAATCTCACCTCCTTGAGTTTTAGGCAGTGTTACTGTTTCAAAGTATGCTTTGACGGACAAAGTACTGTCAGGTTTTCAAAGTGATAATTGAGTGTTTCCAAGTCCCTTCTTTGCTTCTGAAGGCCCAAACTGTCTTCTGAGTAACCTTGGACTTAGAGTTCAGCTTCGTGATTGGGTTTGTGTCTCTTTTGCCATTTTTCCTGGTTTTGATTGGCTTGGAAATCCTGAGGATACAGCCTTCCTGAGGGTACTGTCTGTTTTCTTTGGCTTTCCCAAATTTATCACATCACACAGTGCTGAAAATGAATGAGAAGGGAATAAATAAATAAATCTGTTTTGAATTTTGAGGATTTGGATTAAGCTTTGTGTAAAGTGGTTGGTTTGAGGTTTGCCTCTGTTAAATTAGCTCACTGCATAGTAGGGCACTTCTGTCTGTCACAGAGGTCCCAGCTAGCCAGTGCAGACTTAGACAGGTGATACCACATCCTTCAGTGCAGGCATCCAGCCTGCACTTTAATGGCTTTGACAAATCCCCTCAAGCAGAATTGTCAAGCTGACTCCATGATCTAATGTGTTTAAAAGCACTGGGAATCTCAGAGGGGACTGATGTCATTAGATCACATCTGCATGAGGAGGATAAACTGTTCTTCAGTGTAATTCATAAATTGGAATGTTGGACTGCTGTAATCAAACTCCAAGGGAGCCTCTCCATGGGGCATCCATATCAGCAGCTGCTCTTCATACATGACAGGTCTCTTTCAAAGCTTATACATGCCTGATAATCCTTCTCCTAACTAAACACTAAACTGAAGGATGTCCCAACCTGCCGTAAAGAAGGGAGGTTAAATGTTTTAATTCACTTAGGTGATCAATCCATTAATGCTCCTAGAGTTAGGCTCGTCCTGATCTACTTTGCTATATCAGCTATATATATATAGCTAGATCTGCTACTTACAGAGGACCCAGCTCTGGTGACCTTTCTACTGGTGCAACCCTAGGCAAAAACTTACTGAAAATTGTACATACCTTTTGCGTAACTGTGGCTGTTCTTTTGGTGGAAGCAATTCCAGCAGTGGGATAAATCAGGCCAGTGGTGGATTGTTGCTTCTCTGTTAAAAAAAAAACAACAAACCAACAAACCAACAACTAATTAACTTTGCATTTAGTTTTAAAGTTAAAGCAGAGTTGCTTCAAGGATGAAGCCACTAGTGCCCATTAATATGCTCCAGGACATTATGCCTGGGAAATTTCTCTTTCTGACAGTTCTGGAAAATATAAATGTTCATATCTTCAAGTGAACAAAAAGTGATCCACTCCTATTTATGGTAAATGAGTAAGTACATATGAAGGAAAAACACTAAAAAAAGACATGCTTTTAAAGACCGACTCAGCTATTGTAGTTTGGTAGAACAAGTGAATGAAACTTGTTTGGATTCTTCCCAGAATACAGGAGAATAGGAAAAGAAGCAGCAGTAATGCAGAAGCACTGGTTTAATCTCTAGTCCACCAGCTACTTTTGCACTAGTGTGGAGTTCATGAGGTCAGTCTTAAACCATTCTTATACCTCACATACATGTTTAACATTCAGAATCCTTGGACATATCTATGAAACAAGAATCGAGAGATCCACATTATATTTAGTGCTCAAAGTTGAGAAGGAAAGACTAAGAAGTGTGGGTTTGTTGGTACCCAGCCCCTTAGTTGTATCCTTGGGCTGAGAGTTCTCTGTAAAAAAAGTTCTTGGTATATATGCTGGATATGTCTGGAAAATAGATCGTAATAAATACATAATTTTATGTGGAAGATGGATAATTCAGTGCCTAAGAATATGAACTGGAGAATAAATCAATGCAAAGAGACTTTCTGTTCTTTGGTGTTCATTTCTCCCTTTTTTTTCCTGAGTGAACGTTCCTCAGCAGTCCCAGCAAAGGGATGTTTTTACAAATATCTTGCTGAAATACTCAGACCTTGCTGTGTTTCCTCATGAGAATTGAGAGGTGCAGAGCGGAAGGTGCATCATCGCAGCTCATGTCTAAAGCAGCAAGTAGCAAGTCAAGGTGATCTCAAGACTATGTTGTTGTTTGTAGCAGGACAAATGGTCACTTCTAAATCACTCTGACATGCTTAGTGAGAAGTAAAGCACAGTGCTGTCTCCTCTGAACTCTTGAATTTACTGTTATAATTGTAAAACATGAATCTCAGTTTAAACTAATCTCCAGTTGCCTCTTGCATTTTCATTTTATGCTTTCTTGCCCTGCAGTGACCCCCTTTAGACTGCTAGTTCTATAAATCTTTGTCACAAAGGGTCACTGGGCTGGGGAGAAGAGAGAAAAATCTGTGAACAAAAAGAAGTCTAATATGCTTTCTCCACTAGATACTGTGCCAGAGGTAGGTTTGCTTGTTCCAGCCTGATTTAGCTGGTGCAGATGTTACTGCTAAATGCATAAACTAAATACAGTCTAATAGGGGTTTGTAATTAGTTTGTTTACAGAAGCACTTACAGGAACAATTTGGTTCATCTAGAGCTGATCAATCAAACTTCAGCTGAAGAAACCCCAGAGAGACTCTTTCTTTCCACCTGACCTGCCGGGAAACAGGCTAGAAAATATTGATAACACCAACAGCTATTGGCTGCTGCCATGTGTTTGATGTCCTTTGTGCATGTTTGGGCAGAAAAGAGAGAGACTGCTTTTTTCATCTTAGTTCTAATGCTGCTTCTTTGACAAATGCACCTTTGCCAAGAGAAAAACAACTGAAAGCCTAATAAAATTGAAGATTATGTAGATGAAAATGTCAAAGCCCTTGGGCCCTGACCACAGAAGTGTTTAGATAAATTGGCAGAGCCTGAAAACCTTTGTGTCATAGTTCTGACCTAGGGTAATTCCCTTAAATACCTCCTCTGAGCTCATTTTCTCAGTTTCCATTTTAGCATCCCTCTAGCAGTGCAACTGAATGAAGCTCAAAGCTTGTATTCTCTTGAAGGGTTGTTTGCTAAAGAAGCAGGAATGAGACTGATACTCATCCTGAGGACCAGCATGTTGTGGCCCAGCCAGGCTGGAATGATGTGTGATGTTGTTTCTGATGCGTGGTACCCAAATACAGCCTCAGAGGCAGGAGAGGTGTTTTCAACAGAGTATGTTCCACATCCACCTCTTCCCTTTTATTTTGCAGATGGGCACTGCCAGGTGCAAGGAGTCCTGTGTTCATGGTATTACTCCTCACCAGCAGAAGGCAACAACACATTGTCCTTGAGCAAGCTTCTTCCTTAAGTGCTCCTTATACTTGGATGTAGCTGTCAGACTTTGGATGATCACTTGGTGTGACAGTGGCTGCCTTGCAGGTCCCCCTGGGTGTACCCTACATTCTAGGTGCCTGTGACAGGTGCAGGTGAAGGTACTTTGTCCTCCTGGCACCATGATAGGTTGAGCTTCACAAGGCAATTCTGTCTGATTGTGAGTTCAGCTGGTCCCTGTGTTAGAGACTGAGCTGTGGTACATCCAGTTGATGTACTTTGTGGAGGATGAGCAAATTACATGAATTGCATAGCAGGTCAGCGGAGAAGTGAAGTTTCTAACTTCTAGGAGCAAGTTGTGTACCCATGGTACATATTATAAATCCCAGGTCCTGCCTTATATCATGCTGATCTGTGCTAGATGACAACCTGAGCCTACAACAATCTAAACCAATGATTTTAAATGACAATTTGAGCTGTGTAATTCAGAACTAGATATTCTTTTGAGGTGCTTACTTTTCAAGCTGTTTATGCTTAACAACTTTTTTTGTCTGTCATAGCTGCTGCCGGATGGAAAAATAATTTGGTTTGTTGGATGCTATTTAATGAAAATAATTCTTTATTCCTGAATTTATAAACTGTGATCAGTGCCAATAAAGAAAGCTGTAGGTGATCCCATCAGCAAAATCTTCATCAAGTGCTCCCCTCTGGTTTTCATTTTCGCCTCAGAAGCAGGGAGAAGAAAGTGAGACCTTTTCAGAGCTCTAATCTGCAATTGTCCAATGAAATGATGAGATTTGAATTACAGACTGAGGTTGAAATTGTCATTGTGCAGGAAAAGGCCATGGTCTGAAACTGTCATATTTGGCATATATAAAACTGCACATTTGATAATTTGTCCAAAAACAAATAAGGGAGATGGCTTTGTCAGCCAAAATATCCCACTTTGCAGATTTAGAGCAGGATGAAGTGATTTGCCAAGCCCCACACTACCCCATCCATCCAGAGGCCAATTCAGTCTTTCCTGTGTGCAATCCCACCTGTCTGTGCCAGGGCCAAGCAGATGATGATGTACAGCATCACTGACCCACTGGGTCACACACAGTTTGAAGCCCAGCATTTTTCAAGCTGCCATCTGTTTCTGGAAGAAAGACCATGGCACAATGCATGAAGACTTTATTTGCCCTTTACTATTTATCTTTGTTATCTGACTTCCATCAGTAGTTCTGCTGGATAATACCAGTAGGAAAACATTATGAAAGTGTACCAGGAGACTTGATCTCAGAATTACCGGTTACACTACTTAATAGATAACGTCCTTCTGGTAATACAGGCTGTTTATCAAAGCATCTTTAGACAAGAATTTCTTTGAAGAAATTGCCTAGGGAAAGTGTTTTTCATGAGCTTGGAGAGAGAGAAGTATATCAGGTTGCGAGTGAACCTGGAGCTGTGCAGAGCATTTTTTGAGAGACATCCCATGCAGGGTGAGATACTGACAGGTGTAGCACAGGGAGCTCATGAGCAATATGTGAGACAGGTCATGTGAGAAGATGACAAATATGTATTGGGGAAATTAGAGAACGTGTCTCAAGCACTGCCAAGCTTTGTGCAACTGCCCATGTAACACTAAAGAAAGCTCCAGCATCTATTGAACTCATTTACAAATAACCTGCATGAAAGCTGTGAATTTAACACTGTATGACAGCTCTAAAGAATGGAATCACTGCTCCTGTATAAGGTCACCGCAGGTCACTTCTCACCCCTTCAAGCCTGTCAGCTGAGTGCATCAATGATTCAAGGAGAAGCATGGAAAAGTCTTCTGGGAACAGTGATGCTTTGAATCAGTTTGGCTCCTGCAGTTCTTGTGTCTGTTGCTGCATCTGCCAGCTTCAGTGATGTGGTGAATATGAGCTGTAGGAAGTGGCAGGGAGCTGTTCCTCTCCCCACTCTTTGGATGAGGCAGCTTGTAACTTGTTTAGAGCAGGAGGGGTTCCCAACTAGTTCCTGATTGATTTGGCTCACATGCAGCAGGGAGGGTAATGAATTGCTCCTGTTACATCCCTATGCACTTGTCTTGCATTCAGCAGCAAGCCTAACATTCCAAACATTCAAAGTGGTGTTGTTACCCTCCCAACTTTCTGAGAGAGATATAAACCAAGGTATTTAAGGCAGGAATACGTGTGATCTTTTTAGTTTTGGTATGTCACAACCACCTGGTTTTGAAGGTTGTAAGCACTTGCAAGCTTTGGGTTTGCTCCTCCTTTTACTAAAGATACACTTACTGGCTGAGTTCTCATCTTCTGGCACGTTGGGTAGATGGGGTCTTCCATCCTGAAATACCTTCTTGCAGACTGTTTGCTCTTTGATGTACTCCAGCATCAGATTCCCGGCTTTGCTTTCACAGGTACAATTTCCATTTATTATATATACTTGAATATGTAGTAGCAGGTTTTCACTGGCTTTTTCAGGTGTGCTGTCAAGTGTATTGTGTGGCCCTTTAACCAGAAATAGCTACATAAGGAATCCTGCACAGTGCAAAAGGATGTTCCCTATACATAAATATATCACAACACCTGAAGCAGAAAAGAAATGTGTGAAAACAAACATCCAGGAGTTGGTGGAACAGGAGCTGAAGATTACCTGTAAGGCCTTTATTTGTTCATCTGAGCATGTACAACAAATGTAGTTCTCAACAGAATTCTCAGATGTGCAGTGACATGTTTTCCTATTTGGCTGTTGAGCAGCAGGAAGTATGGCACTTGTGTGGCTGCACAGCTGCCTCTTCCATTGCTGGGGTGTGTTTTCTTTCAATACATTTGCAGTTCTTTATATAAGTGGTTTGTTCTGTTACTCCCCCTGCTTTATTGGTTTATTCCAAATTGTGTCCCCCCTCTCCCCTATACCATAAATCATTGTAAACCCTACCCTCTGTTCCCAAACCTTCCCATGTCTTCCCTGCCCCTCCCATTGACTTCTCAATCCCATCTTGTACCTACCCCTTTTTCTGGGACCTTCCCTTTCAATCACCTGGTATTTGACATCCTATTGGATTATGCAAACTCTTCCCTCCCCCTTTGCTTTCCCATTGGTTCATCTGTTGTGACCCCTGCCTTGTGCTCCTCCCCTAAGTCTTCCCTATTGGTTTATGAGTTGTACCTGCCCCTTGATCCTCCCCTATATATAAGTTGCTGTACACTCTATTTAGTTGTATTTTGTTCCTGGCCCCTTCTGTAGAATAAATGCCTTTGGAAACCTTTACAACGTCCCTTCCCTCGTCTTTACCTCAACCCTTGGCACATCCACAGCGTGCATTGGAAAGCAGACTTGCTGAGCTGAGCAGCCCTGCTTTACCTCCACTGAAGGCTACTCATAGCCTGAGGGAGGCCACACTTGGAGCAGTTTGGGTAGGGATAGCCAATGATTCCCCCAAGCCACTGCGTCATTCCATGAGCTGCAGGGTCCACAGGAAATGCTGTGGGCTGTGAAACTCAACCCAGCGAGGAGGCACACACCATTTTGACAGGAAGAATCAGACATGGGCTGCAAGGTTAGTGTGAGGGATAGGAAAAGAGGTCATGCATATCTTCCAAAGGCAGATTAATTTAAATTTGTGGCAATGCCACAATTGCTTCCAGAGGTTTTACTCCCACCTCTACTTCTTAAGTCTTGCTGGCATTCATAAACAAATACAGCTCGATGCAGATCCCAGTTGCTGGTGTGAATGGGAAGGAGTGACAGGAGTGTGAAGTGGGAAAGTTGTTTTTTGGCAGTAGCTGGTGGCTGTGTTGGTTTCAAGTAGTTACAGAACAAGAGTTCATGGCTCTGGGCACTCACAGGTTTTGGTTCTAGTTGTGCAATTATATGTAGGTTTATTTCCAGGTCTAACACTAATTTTTTTAACTGAATATCTTGGGGTTTTATCTGCTTAGTTTGGAAACACTGATAATATGCCTTATGTACCTCAAGTTATCTTAAGCACTCTCAAGCCCTTCATGTATTTATGTTTGGAGATCAAAAAGAACAAATTCCTGTCTGGAGTGGATTTGATGTGAGGCAACCCTGCCATCACAGGGGGGTTGGACTAGATGATCTTGAGTGGTGCCTTCCAACACTAACATTTCTGTGATTCTGTGATTTATATCACCCACTATGGTGTTCTGATCATCTCCCTGTTGCCCTTTACCACATCACAAAGCACACCTGGAAGTGGGAGATCCTGAACGCTTCCATGGACACTAATTCTTCTGCTTTTTGTGCTACAGCAGCTCAGCCACTCCTCCAACCTTTTCCTTTGTTAGTTCACCTGTGAGTGTGTGTTTTAGGCAGTAGCTCTCTCCCTTTACTCTAGAGTAGACAAAATGTTTCAGTGAGAAATGTCACATGTGGGATGCTACTGGGTGCTCCTGTTCCTGGTACTGGGATATGCATGTTGGTGAAACGATTAACAGAGAGTAGCTGGGGCCATGTATTTGTGTGTTTCTGTTCAGAGTAACTCTCCACTCAGCTCTGCTGCTCTGAAGTGTGGGAGGTGTGGGGTTTTCCCATTCTGTGGGTGTCCTCTGTCTTGCTTGGTGTCAAAGGCAAGCTGTCTTCCTGAGCTTGTGAAAATGTTAGGGGTTTGGGAGCTGCTTCCTTAAGCTGATGCTGGTGCAGGTGGAAAACAAAGAAGAGGAGGACAGGGTGAGTAAAGAGAAGGCAGGCCCAGTATGTGCTCTTCTCCCACTGGTCTGCTGGATGGAGATGAGCTGTGGAGTAATGTCTTCAGAATCTTTTAGGTTGGAAAAGGCCTCTAAGATCATCAAGTCTAACCTTTTACCAATTGCCACCTTGTCAATTAGATCACAGCACAAAGTGCTGGGTCGAGCTGTTTCTCAAACGTGCAGGGATGGCAACTTCACCACTACCCTGGACAATGCATTCAAACACTTAAAAACTCTTTCAGTGAAGTTTTTCCTGAGGTGATGTTCTGCTCCTTTGCTGTCCTGCCTATTATGGGGCTGAGAAGGCATCAGCAATGGGTTCTGTTTGCTTCCTGTGATCCCTGATTCCCTTGCTGTTGGCTAAAACATCATTAAGCTTGTTCAGAAGGAGACTGTGTGGATTTGTTTCTGAAAGCTTTACAGAAATCTGTGGACAAATTGTCTAAGCTCAGGGCATTTCCAGATTGCATATCCTTAATTGTATTAAACACTTCAGAGCCATCTGACAGTTTGTCTCACAGTTGCACCATCTGGTCTGGAAATTTAGGCAAGCTTTACTTCCTGGAAAAACTCGGAGACAGTCACATTGGAGTGTCATTAAATGGCCCCTGGGCTGCTCTTTGATGGAGAACAGGCTACTATAGTGTCACTGCTGATAGTGTGCTGATTGAGAGAAACAAGGTTTTAGGGGCTCATTAGTTCTGATTAATTAGGCTAAAATACAGCTTTCTTGCCCTTCTTGTCTTTGCAAAATGACTAGTTACCCCCCAATGCAAACCATAAAAATTGGCTTTATTTTAATTTCTTTGTATTTGTAAATATGTACACAAATTAGTCTGCTTTCAAAATAAATTCTTGTTGTGTTTTACAGGTTTACTTGACTGCACAGCACTTGAAGACTTTAATGCACTTGTAACACCCATGTGAGGTAGGGTGTATGGCTACCTTCACAGCAGCAACAGGAGGACCCATGGAAATAAGGTCATGTAGGAGAAGCTGTTTTTCATGAGGATTACACCAGCTGCATGAAAACCCCTTTAGTGCTGATTTCACACCTGTTAGCTCCTGTGTGCTCGCTCTCTTTCCCTAAGGTGGAGGAAACCCTGAAAATAACTTGCTAAGAGATTCCCAAGGTGAGATGGGTGTCCCAGGCCAAGTGTGCAGACACGGTGTGTGGTGGGCTCAGGAAAGCTCCTGTTTCAAGAGGGAAACTTACTAATGCCCTCTCATCATGTGGTCAGTGTGCTCTGCTCTGGCTGGCTCAGAGGGGTTGAGGATGCTGCTTTCCGTATCTGAAAATTTAGGAACAGGTTTTCATTCTCTTTTGTAGTTGGCAAGGAGAGGCAGGGTGGCCACTACTGAAGGGCAAGAGAAATGATTAGAGAAATGCTTTCATTTGCATGCTGTAGCCACTGCAGACTCAGTTTTTTTGATAATTTTGACCAATAAACAAAGATTTTCTGTTTAAAATTATTTGAAGACCAGAGATCTATTTGTTTGCTTGAATCTGCCAGTAATTAGGTCCAATAATACATCATATTTCCCAAAAATGCTATGGATCACAGAAGTAAACCTGTATCTCCAGAGAATCACTTTCGAATTTACAGGAGAAGCTGATTTGGTTTGAAATAAAATCCTGAACATTTCATGGACTCAAACCTGAATTGTATCTGGAGACTTATCTGGAGGCCATCCCATTCCTTCCAGTTCCAGATTGGAAGTGGGTGAGTCCAGATGAGAAATTAAGTCTGCTCAGCTAGAACTTGTGCCCTGACATCAGTAAGCAGTCAGCAGTGGCAGACAAGAATGCTTTTCTCTTCTTTGGATTTGCTGGTTTTTCACCTGCAGGGCTGAACATCTAGGAGATTGTCTTATAGCTTGTGTGGAACATGTGGGACTTCCCAGCTTCCTGCTTCAGCTTCTGTGTTCACCATGCTGTGAGATAAATGCTTAATGGCTTTTTTTTTAATTCCCTTTTGCTCCACTCTCTCTCCCTCTTCCCCCATTCGCAGCTCTCCCCATTGAGAGCATGTATTATTAGGAAAGATGATTTTCTTTGACAGCCAATATAATCAACCAGACACAGTCTGTTATCAGTGCACTGTTCTTGGGTAAGATTCAGTATTTGTATGACACAGCAAAGTTCTTTGCTTGTTACCTGTTCTTCTTCTGAATAGGAAAAGCCTCAAGCCTGATTGCACCATCTGGGATGATCCCAAGATCAAGACTGAAATTTTGATCAGTTCTGTGTGCTAAGGGAGGCTGATTGCTCCTGGTTTCCAGAGGGTAATTCCAAAGCAATGCTGTGGAAGTGAAATGACATTAGTCAATACTGGAGCCAGGATAAACACGACCAGAAGCTGAGACATTTCTCTCTTCCTCTTAGGTGACACAGCAAGCAATGCTGCCTTGCAGCAGGGTGCAACTTTAGGGTTGTTGGTGTCTGGGTAAAATACACTGTTGGGTGAGGAGACTTTGTTCTGCCCAGCTTTATTCCTGGCCCTCTTACAATCTGCTGTTATTTTCTGCCGTGCTTCCAAAGGTGCAGCTTCAGGAAGAGAGTACAACAGTGGCTTGAGGCATCTCTGCTTCTGTTTCTTAGCTTCTGAGCTGCTCAGGGGCCAGTTGAAATTAGAGCAGCCCCTGTGGGTGCTCCTGCACACACTGTACCCACCTGCTCCTGTTTCTGGAGCACAGAATGCCTCAGTCACACCCCTGTCCCTGACTTTGCCCCTGTGCCAAGGACAGAGATGGTGGCACTGTACGAATACAGGCTTTGTGATGCTCCATAGCAGCTGTTGTATTGGTGGAGCAGTCTGAAGGCCAAAATGTGTTTCTGAAATGTTTATATTGTTTCTTTAGGGTGTTGCAAGAGTTGGAGTTTATGAGTTTTGGTGTTACAGAACCCAGGTTTTAATATGTTGGAGGCAAGTTTAGCTTGTGTCTCATAGAGGCAGAAATGAGGGTGGAGGCATTCCAGATACACTTGTGAGTTTGTCTAGCTCAGCAGGTGACTAAGACCTTGCTGTGTGTCCCAGTGTAGCAATACCAGTGATGAGAAACTGCAGATAGAAGCAATGGATACATTGCTCAGCTTCCCACACATTCCTTAAGTGGATGATCTGGAGAGCAAAATAAGATCGTCAAAGGTTTTCGGA
Organism: Parus major; assembly: GCF_001522545.3. Taxonomy (NCBI): domain Eukaryota; kingdom Metazoa; phylum Chordata; class Aves; order Passeriformes; family Paridae; genus Parus; species Parus major. The sequence goes on from NC_031770.1 coordinate 17,515,277, forward strand.
AAAGTCAGCCAAAGATGGTGTCTATATGGGCCAATTCCTTAAAAAAAACAACAAAACAACAAAACAAAAAAACCACAAACATTTTGGTTGGCTAAGAAAACTTGGCATTCAATAATTTTTTACCCCAATAATATGGGGTATTTTGACAGAAAATGGGCATTGCTTAAAAAAAAAAAAAAAGAAAAAATCCAAATTGCAGAGAACGACAAAAAGAGACCATTTTTCATGAAAGAATGGCATATGACCCATTCCTTCCATGTCTTAAAATTGCTTCATTATTTGGGTGAATTATTTATAACTAACTGGGCTTTCCTTCACTCAAGCCCCTATAGTTCTGTGCAAGAAAAGGAATTTTCCATTACAGAGGCATGTAATGGGGTTTTGAATTTAATATTCATGTGGTGTGATGTGGGTCTCTGAGTAAAACATCCTGCCTGAACATGAAGCACCAGCACTAACCTGGTTCAGCAGAACACTGAGCCCCTCTCATTTCATAGGCCTGGTTGTCTGCTGTGTCACAGGCATAAGGGAATGAAACCTGAACTCTTGCAGTCCCACCGCTGAGGGGTGTCATGAAAAGCCTTCTCAAGGTTTTTCTGCATTTCCTGGTGGATTGCAAGAGCAGCCAGCAAGATGAGTGTTCCAGAAAACTTCCATTTTAGTAGCCTCATTGCTTCAGTGAGATGTGCATTGTCCATACCAAACATGATTTCCTCTTCCCAATGAAGATGAAGAAAGCTGTGCCTCCCTTTGCCCCAGGTAATTAGCACAGACCTTCCCCAGGAGGGTAAAGGTCTCTCCTGCTGCATATTGTTCGTGCCTTCTCCAAAGTGAAGCTGCTTTTCCAAGGTGTAAACACTCTAGCAAAGGTTGTGTGTTGCTGCTTGGAACAGTTTTTCCAGCTGGGAATGTGCTACTCTGATTGCCTCTCCATTTTTAATTTATTTTTTTGTAATTTTGTGGTATAAATACAGAAAGATAAAAACAGATAGATCTGTTGCTGAACTAGAAGGCTGAAAACTTTTCATTTTCCATTTTGACGCACAAGCAAATTTATTTCTTGTATTCTATATTTTTTGTTTAGAGTATTGGATTTTCGGTTTTTTTCCTTAACCTCATGAGGAGTTATTTTTTAATATTTATAATGCACTTTCTCAGCTGAAAGAGAAAGAGGAAGAAAATGGATTGCTGATCTAAATATCAGGGATGTAATTGTTTTCTCCCACAAAAATGAGCATGCAAGGGACTAAGAAGGAACTAATTTAGAAATGTTTTCCCCCCATCTTTTGTCCCTTGTTGCTGAAATGGGGAATTTTCTTCCAAAACTCCCACTGAGATCCCATGGGACTCTAAGCTGGTTTCTGCCCATCCAAAGGCTGATGTGAGTTTTGGAGCAACTGCTGAATTCTTTGGAGTTGTGTTCAGGCCCTGCTGAAGCCAGTGGCGAACAAGGGCACAAGGTGAGGTCAGTCAATGATGAGGGCTGAGCCAGCTCAGTCTTTCCTTTCACTGCCTGCAGATGTGAGTTCTCTGTGAACTCCAGGGAGTTCAGGGAAGGCCATTCCAGTTTCTGAAGCACAGCTGAAGTCAGTCATATCATTTACTTTGTGGAAGAATGTGCAGTCAAGCCTTTCTTGAGAAAGAGAGAAGGTGTGCTGTGGGCTCCAGGAATGCCGTGGCATCCTTTATAAAGCCGCTTAGAGGAAACCAGTTCCTTCTTTCTTGCAGCAGAACCAACAGGCAGAAACCCGTGTCCTGGGGGCAGCTTGGGTTGTGGCCATGATGTTACAGCACTTCAGAGCTTGTGGGCCCCATCTCTACATGTTCCAGCTGCACAGTGAGTTTGAACAGGCACCTTGTGAGCTGTGTCTGTCTGAAAAAAGACTGAGGAATCCGACACAGACCAATGCTGATAGTGCTTTAACCATAGGGTTGTTTGTAACCTGCTTGGAGCACCAAATGCCTTATTTTGTTTAGCAAGCCTGGAGAATTCATCAGGAAATAAGTTTGTACCCTTCCTTAATGAGATGAATTATATCTGTGCTAACCATGACAGATATAATTCAGCTTACTATGCAAGGGCCCAAATAATTTATAAGCCAAAAAAAAAAAAAAAGAAAATGTTGTTCAAGAGCAGACTTTGTAAACAACTCAATCTTGCCAATTCCTGTGGTACTGAAAGAATTAGTTTCCTTCTGGTTGTCTAGGTAACAAACTCTTTGGGGCTAGTATTCAGGCAGTATAAATCAGCAGAGCTTTTATGCTGACTTGTATCAGTTTGTATCCTCCTGCAGCTTGTACAGCACCGTGAGCAGTGCCAGCTCCTTCCAAATGCATCACATTTTAGCATCCACCAGGTATCTCTGAAGGCAGGTGCTGGCTATAAAGGCTTGTGTTCTGCACCAATTCTAGTTGTCACATCCTTTGTGCCTCTTGACAGTCCTTGTCAGCTAGACACCATTCTGATGGATATAAAGGATCTCAGTGAACAGAGATGGGTGTCTGCTGCATGCCATGAGATGTGTGGTTGCTTTGGCCTCCCAACTCACTGTTCAGGCCCCTTTTACCCTTACTCTGGTGTAGGCAAGGGTCAAGGGAAGGACATATCTTTGAGAAGCAAGAGTTTTTCTTCTTTTGTGTAGTGGAGTGTGTCCTCCCAGTGTCTTACTGTGGATGGTAATGGGCTAACTAATGAGATTTGGTGTAGAAACTATTCATCAGTTATGCAAATCAGATGTGAAAATAATGTGCTTGGGGCTTTTGATTTGGGTTGGATTTTTTTTTTTCTCTTAAAACACAGAGCATACGGTTGCCTTAATGCCAAGAGGGAGAGGGAAGTGGTATGAAATGTTCCTGCTGGATGTGTTTTTATCATCCTTGCTGTAGTTGGTTCACTCTCTGAGGTACTTCATCTTTAATGGAAGCTGTTTAGCGACAGCAGAAGAGATGCTAAGATGCTCTGTTCTAGACAGCAGTGGAGGGGCTTTCAGCCCTAGATCTCAGTGCTGGGGTCATTTTGATGGCTACAGGATTTGACAGCCTTGTTTGCAACAGCTGCATTTTTCCTGCTTGCTCATTATATGTAGAGAATGTGAATCCCTGGGAAAATAGTAATGGATGGAAAGAAGACTCTTGAGCCACCTTGCTGTTATGGCAAGACACTATTGGGCCCTGCATGCTGTGTGGGATGAGCTGGGATCAGAGCTCAGGTGGAAAGCCCTGGGAGCCCATGAGCAGTGCCAGGGAGCAGCAGGGGCAAGGGAGGAGCTAGGCTGGGATGTGCAAGGATCCTGCCCAGCAAGGCCAAGCATCCCTCCCTTAGCTACCCAAAAAACAGAGGCAAGCAGTAGTAGCAAGGCTCCAGGAAAGCTTTTGCTTCCTTACCCAGCTCCTGAAAATAGTGTTGTGTTTGAGTAGAAATGCAAAATCTTGTGTCAGCCTAGTGTGAAGACTGCACATAAAATAATGAAAGGTCTGGAAGCAGGGAATCGGGATTCCAGTTGCAGTTCTGACTTAGAGTCCTGTTGCACGTGGCAGAGTTTTTTCCCTTCCTGTGCAAGTGTATAAATGGATGCTACAGCAGATGCCTGCTTTGGGATTTCTTCATTCAGTTCCCAGCAGAAGCCAGGAAAGTGAATTAGAAATAATTTTATTAAAATTAGAATGAATAATGTTGTTTTTTCTGTCTAAACTTTGGCATATTTGGAGTCCAAGACTGCAGCTGAGTTTGGCTGTGATCCAACATGAATGACTATGAACCTCTTTTACATTGCTTTTTTTTTTTTTTACCATTTACTCCTTGTCATTAAAAAAAAAAACTCATGTAAAACCACAATTTGAGTTGCTATTTGGACTCATTTCTGATAAGCTGTCAAAAAAAAAAAAATTATGACGTTGCTCCAGTGAAAATACTTGGTTTAGTTTTTTCTCATTTTTTGCATGTTTTTCATCACCAGCAACTGAGTTGTTGTTTATCCTTGTCACTGATGTTTTCAGGAGGCTTCAACCTATATTTCCTGTTTTGCCCTATGATACAAGATGCTTATGTGAAAGTAAAACACAAAAAGCATTGCTATACATTTATTCCATAAATTTTATGTATTTGTGCATGTCCATTTTTTGTTGCAGAGACAAGCCTGTTTTTAAACCTCCAAATCAGAATTTCAGTTGAGGGAACTTTTCTTAGTCTATGATTGTGAAGGTCTACTATAGCTGCAGCTGTAGAGGCTTGATTTTATTCTTGATGGAAGGAGTGAATTTCCTTAAAGGATGTCTTTGCTTTTGTCAGAAACTAATTTTGTCACACAATTGGCAAAGTACTGGAATGTCAGAGCAGATGTCAGAAAACAAAAGGAGATCAGACATCATCAGATGCTTTAAAACAAAGAAATTTTCCTCTGGCAGAAGAAACCCTAGCCAAAACAAAAAACCCAAAAACAAAATCCAAAAACTTAAAAAACCTCAACATGTTGGACAGCATAATTTTTTAAGAAACTTTAAGTGACAAGAGGCATTACCTTTTTAGATGTCACAATTGCTTCTACTCTTTCTGGAGTATTTTGCACTGCAGAGAAGCAACACTTAGAAAAGCAACACTTTTGGTCAGAGGGATGTTCTTTGTGAGGTTCTTTAGTTGTTGCTTCAACGAATTTGAACTCTGCTCCCTTTTATAGTGAGATAACAATGGAAGTTTTGCAAATGTCCAGCAGAAGATGACTGACCATTTCTGCAACCTGAATTGTTCAGAGAAGGGATATTTGACAATCTGAGCAATAATTTAAACTGATCTGTAGTTTGATAGGTGTAATATATGTTTGTATAATTTGTATTTTATTGTATATGTATATAAACAGAAAGGGAAATAAAAAATTGTTACAGATATCAAACAGACATTCACAACGAGGAATTACAACATGACAGCCAGGAGCCGAAGGAGAAAGAGTAATTTGCAAAAGAACAGGAATGGCACCAAGGAGGGCAAGGCTCACCCAAGCAAGACAGGTGCTCTAACGACCCAGTGATTAATATCTGATACTGACCTGATCTGATTCTCCAGGACCATGCATCTCAATACCCAGTTCCCATAACTCTCCCCCTCTCTTGGAACCTGTGTTAACAATCCAACAGAAAAATTCTCCAGACCATGCATCTTGTACTCAGTTCTCATAAAATCTACTCAGACTTTTCCTCCCTTCTCGGAAACTTAGTTAACAAACCAACAGAAAATACGAATATGCAACAAACTTTGGAAGAAAGAAAGAAACTGAGACTGCACAGCCTCAGGCTGTATAAAAACTCATCTCTCCAAAGGACAGGTGGTGAACTTGGGGGAATCAGTGTGATAGAGGCTGGTTCAGAGTTCACCCAGTGCCGATCCCGGGCTCGACGCTGACCGTGATTGTGGTTGTTTCCAAAATTAGGTTTGGCAAATTTTTCAGTTAAATTGTTATTGATAAATTTGGCTGAATTTCATTTATAACATAGGGGATTTTGAAAATACAAGTCTAAACCTCATCTTTTTGCACTTTTAAATGATCAGGTCCTCCTTTGTACACTTCTAGAATAGCCCCCCATAAAATTGAACTGCCCTAGCTTTAAAAAACCCTCCAATAGCTATTGTCTTACAGAATGATTTAAACCCAAAAACAAGAAAGAAAATGGAAGAAACAAACTAGTGACAGAAATTTGCATATGGAGAATAGATTAAAATATTTTTATTGTTTACCTATATTAAAAAAGAAGAAAATTATTCTGTGGAATGCTGTATTGTATAAAAGCTTACATAATTTACTCAGTTAGCTCTTCATAATGACAACAGATTTGATTGGACATACTTGTCAGGAAAATCCACAAACACCAGAGGTTTATGTCCAAAAAGGAGACAGGAGTCCTGAAGCTTTATTCAAATAAAGGGAGAGAGTCCACCAGGGCACACGCTCGTGGGGTTTTCTCTCTTGGTGTTTAGGTGGGCGCAGCCTCCTTTTATCCTAAACTGGCTGCTCCTTGCTCTCTTCCTTTCCCCATTGGCTGAGGTACTAGGAAAGTACAGCCTTCCCGAACTGCCTTCCACATATTGCTCCTTGAACCTATTATTTTACCCCAAAAGGGTAAAGTTCAGGCTTGTGCTGAGCCTTGTCTGTTATAGGAGCAGAGCTGTCTGGGCTCTGCAACAAACCTGCCCAGTGTTAGAAGAGACATTAAACCCCATTTCAAAGACATTAACACCCACACTTTCACTCATGGAATTGTTTGTAAGGACATTAGCTTTCCTCTCATACTGTACCTTCAATCAAAGAAGAGTGTCTCTGTGGAAGAGGTGTTCACTAGTGCAGACACTCATCCATATGGGCTGGGCATGGAAACTTCTCTGTTCCTCAGCATCTGTTTTCAGAGCCAGTGAGGGAAGAAGCTACACAACAGAGAAGACTGATCTTGGTAATTTACCAGATCAATAAGGCAAAATACGGCTGTTGGAAGGAGCACAGCACAGGGAAAATAGTTACCAGCAGGTTCACAGCCAATTTTGATGCCATTATATGTACTGTAGAAGTATCTGGCCTTTCAACCTGAGCTCATTTGAATCCTTTGAAGGATGTGTGTAAAGGCGGAGAAAAGGTTTGGCTTCAAAGAGCAGCAAGAACTATTTTTTGTTTCAAAACACATATGTATTTTTGTCTATCTCTTGCAGAAGAAAAGGGTTTCAATGCTGGGAAGAGTTTATCATGTTAAGTCAGCTTATTTGGTCCATCTCAAGATAAAGATGGGATTTAGGATGTGTCTTTCTGGCTTGGGACCCATCACAGGAATGAACAAGGCATTGATGGATAACAGGAGAGCAGGACCTTGCCCTTTCAGACCCATGTGCTCACCTGCACATTTGCTTTTTGGACCTCCCTGAGAGGTGCTGATGGGCTGTATGTGCCTGCATTGTTCCTGGGATTTCTGCCATCCTTTGCTGCTCTGGAGCAACTCACTGACTGTTTGCTAGGAGTGCACCATGAAATGTTCCTGCTCCTGGTGAATGGCAGCTCTGACTGTAATGGGATTTCTCAGAAGGATAACTATGACGTTTAGACTGAGCATCGCCAGATTTACAAGTGCAGAGGTGGCCCTGTGTAGCACTGAGATGTGCTCCAGACAAGTGCTGTTCCCTGTCCTTTTTCAGCCTAGCACTATGTCAGAGCACTGGGGCTTTTGCTGCAATTATTGACCCAATTTATTAAAATTTTAATAAGAGCTGCTGACTGTGGAAGAGCCAGGCAGTGTCTGGAAAACATCTCACCAAGAGCCATTACAGCTCCCAGTGCGTGCATAGGGTATGAGCAAGCACTTAGCTGCTCTCAGCCAGGCACACGGCTGAGCCTCCGGAGCTCTTCTGCCCTCACTGAAGGAGGTGGATGTTTTGTAACTCACTCCCCATGTCTGGCCTTGCCCTGGATTTCACAGATCTGTCCTAACTGTCCATCTATGATGACCCTGAGCTTTTGCATAATTCTTATAGACCAGCTTGCTCTCCACTCTGAGATGTATTAACTTGACTCATCCATATCCATGATAGCAAACAACACCACGAGCTCTACTAACACATTGCTGCCTCCTGCCTTGTGGTTCTTTCTGTAACAGGGATGGAGGGACACAGCACAGGAGGGAGAAGTGACTGGAATTTTCCTAGTGCTTAGAAAAATGTACTCTCCTTTCATTACAATGTTCTCAGAAGGCAGAACAATTCATGTCAGTGCAGCAGCAACTTGCTCTCTCTACCTTTTCTTAACAAAGTTTTCTCCCCCCTAGTTCCACCTACCTGGAGTGGGAGATGACATCACTGGTAACAGCAGTGAAAGGTTGAAATGGCCAAAGTACAACATCATTGTGGAAAAGGACCATGTGATTCATTAGAAATGCAAATGCAATGTTCAGAAGGGGGATGAAGAAATCCTCCTAGGAGTTTTGCTGGAAACAATGGGATAAATAACTCTCCAACACTATTTTCTGGCATTAGAAAGTAAACATTATTTTATTCACAGCACCATGGTGATAGCTCCACCTGGATGCACACCCACTTACCAAACTTTTTCACTGTTTATAAATCTTTTGCAAACAAATCAATGTTCATTGGTTACAAAGTACATAAATCTCTTAATTAGTATTCTATCTTCTCTTTGTTATTTGCTACTTCTCATGCTAATTAATCCACATTTTCAGCCTTTTTACTATATTCTTCCTTGATAGAGTTTTCAGTACAAATGCTGAACGGTCTTCTTTAGTCTTTTTTTATCTCTGGTTTTTGCACCATGTCCTTGTGGTCTATAAATTCTGCATTCCTGGTGTCCAGTTTTCAGCATACATCCTCTCCCTCAGGCTTTGTTCATGAAAGCATATCAAGGCTGATTTAGCAAAACTTAAAGTTTCAGTGCTTTTCCCATCCACAGCAGTCTGTGAAAAAAACTTTGCTATGTGCTGGCTAAAGCGGAAGATTACACAGCTTATTGTTATGATTAATTAAAACAATGAATTAGAAGAGTTAATTAAAACAATTAATTAATAAAGTTAATGAGGAAAGTTATATCATTTCCAACAGAAGGATGTTCTGAGAATGGTTTTTAGGAATAATGGAATGAGACAAAGGAAACACAAATTTTGGCTGAACAAGTAGAAAATTTGCATAGCTGAGATTCATTACACCAAGAGATACTCTCCTAGGATTGGAGGTAGAAGAATACATCTTTTGAGTAATTGGAAACTGATGGGTGGATAAACCCAGGGAAATGATCCTTCGTGTTAGGCTGGGAGATATCTTGGACTTCCCCATCTCTCATTTCAAGGACTGTATGTTTGAGTGAAGTGAGTCACAGGACCCCCTTTCTCAGTGCCAGAAGTCACAGGAGTCACAGGACCCCCACTCAGTGCCTGGTATTCTGTGGTTCTCACACCCACAGAATACCAGGTCCTTGCTTGTGGTGAAGGTACCTTGGTGGCTGCTGTAACTTTTCTCTAAGCATTAAAAAAAGTACCTTTTAGGACAGTTATACATCATCTGTGTGTGGGTGCCTCCTTGGAATATTTAAGGTAAGTTTAGGTTTTTCCAAGCACCCAAGATACTGAAGATGGTAAGATTTTCCATGTATACTGAGAAGTCTTACCTCACATGGCTGTTTGGGGCATGATTTAGGATTTTGAGCACTTTTTCTTGTGTGAACTAGGACATATCTTACAGGGCAGAGAGATGGAACATTTTTATTTGCAAATCTTGAATATGAGATGGGTAACAAGGGAGACTGGTCTCAGTTGCTGCCTCAGAAGGTGCCTTATGGCTGTAACCAGGCTTGAATGGTGGATTCTGATGGTTTTCAGTGCAGGAGGTGTGTGTGTGTATGTGCAGAGAGAAGGGTTTTTAGCATGAGTCAGTCTGGGACTGGTGATTTCAGATCAGAAGCTTTGAGGTGTTCCAAGCAGCATACAGTGTCTTTAGTGTAGGTGTTCAGGAAACATAGGAAAAAACTTCAGAAGAAAAATGAAAATAGTTTAGGGAGATGGTGACCAAAGTATCTAATAATGTGTATTTGCCTCTGTGAAAAATATGTTTGTTATTTCTTACTTCTCCTTTTTCATGCTGAAGGCTAGAATGGCAAATTTGGGGTCTAGAGCAAATCTTGTTTTTCCTATGATTTCTGATCCAGGATAACAGTTCAGACAATTTGAGAAGCAAGAAGGAATAGAGGGATTTCCAGCAAGCTTGACTTACATTTAATGCCCAAACAGAAAATGAGTGGTTCCTAAAGTACTGTGTAGTGGGTGCAGGGGGCACAGCCTGGGTTCCAGGAGTGAAGTGTTACTCCAGTCCATGGGTGCTGTTTGACATTCCCATCTGATGGGCAGAAATGACACTGAAGACAAATTGACAAAACAAACACAAATCCCACAAGTTCATCTTTGCTTTTTGTATGTTCACATACACATTTTGTCTGCTGTACTTTGTGCACTTTTTCCTACCTAAATTTGTTATGCATGACTATAACTTTTCCTGACAAGAGGCAATATTTCATGGTTGTATTTAGGTACCATTAGCTTGAGCTGTCCATGTCTGGGCAGCTGAGTACAAGTGGAGCTGTTTTAATAGCGTAGCTGCAGAATGGGGAGAGCTGCTATAAACTTGAGCTGTCTGGCTTTGCTGCAGATCCAGCCTGGAGCCGGAACTGCTCAGACATGGCAGTTATATTTCAGTGGAGATATATTATTTATGAATTCCCGCCTGTCACCATATTTAAAAACATGTGAAATCTGTTGGTTTGCAGAAAATACGTCTGGGAGAGGTCAGCCAAGATAGCAAAGCGTGCGAAAATCATGGCAGACATCCACTTAGGGCTGTAAATCAAGCACTTTCCCTGGGTTTCAGACAGATACTTGATTTTGCTGGATTTGTCATGTGATGGTCTCTTAATCAAATAGGAATTTGAGGCTCAGTCTTATCAGAACCACATGTGCTGTATTATTGTTGTTGTTGTTGTTGTTGTTTTTGTGACTGATCATTATTAGGGGAAACAAATACTTCTTATGGGGTGGTCAGGCACTGGCAAATGTTTCCCAGAGATGCTGTTGATGTCCCATCCCTGGAAGTGCTCAAGGCCGGGTTGGATGGGGCTTTGAGTGACCTGGCCTAGTGGAAAGTGTCCCTGCCCATGGCAGTGGGTTGTAACTAGATAGTTTTTAAGTTCCTTTGCAATCCAAGCCATTTTAGAATTCTATGAATTGCCAAGGCGATTTGGATTGCTGTGTGCAGTGCGGAATCTTGGATCTCTGTAAATGAGCGGAGGTTGAGAGTTCACTCTGTTGAACAAACAGGCAAATTTGTCTGAGGCTATTAAATTTAAATCACAGTTTATTACATTTCTTCATGTAATAAACTGATCATGCCGTGAACTTTTTGTATGTGGTCATGTACTCACTGGAGGGTAACAATCACTTGGCCAAATACAGGCTCAGATAAAACCAGTCCCAGAGTTCAGAGGTGTTTAGATGAAGGGGATTGATTTGGCTCAGTGCATTAGCAGAGAAACAGTTGTGTAGTTGTCTGTAGTTTTGGTGAAGGAATCTGGCTCCCAGCTAAATGTAATATTTTGCATGTGCTTATTTTTAACACACTCTGAGGAGCTCTGATGCAACTTTGAAAGTATTTCAGTAAATATTAGTTTTTAATATGGAACATCTGTGCATGATTATGACGAGGAATGTGACAGACTTTATCTCACTCAGTTCTCTTTCACCCCATGCAAAAATGTTGTCCAAGTTGAACCGTGCAGTTCCCCTTCGGTCTGTGTATGCACAGGAGAGAGGAAATGAGGGAGACCTGGATTCATCCTGTCTGATTTTAGGCAATACATGGACATTAGGTCTGTCAGCACAAGGGAAGGGACAGCGTGGAACTGAGGTTGGTCAAGGGGGCACAGAGCTGTAAATATTCCAGCTTAAAGCTGGAGGATTACTTTTGAGCTTTCCCTGTAAGTCAATAGACTTATTCCTACTATCATCCACGTTACTTTTTAATTAGGATTGGTCCTCACAAGTTGAAAAACCAGAGAGGCTAACTAGGTACTAGCTAAGCTGAATCCCATTTCTTGTGGATAAGACTACAGGTTCAAGATAAGTATGTTCAAAACCAGCACTATTGATCAAGCACCTTTCAACAGTAGTGAACTTCACTGAAAATTAAATGCAAACACAAACCACCCTTAAACCATTAATGCCTTCAGCTAGTATATTATCCTCCAAAGTGTTAGCAGACTGAACTTCAAATTGCCAAAAAATTTAAAGTGAACCCAGTGTGAGCCCACCCCTAAAGTGGGTCTCAGTGTGAAGGCCATATATTACTTTAACAGATCAGGCATTTATTTATGCTTCCTTTTGTTACATTAGGGTTTGTGAGATGGAATTGATTAATAAACTGTCACATTAATGTTTCCACTTAGCCCATTGCTGGCAATACCTGCCTTTCAACAGCATTATAAATGTTAACTCTGTAATGACATTGAACAGACAGACAAATGTACTGTGTGTAAATCAGGCTTTTTATTACTTTCTGTTTATGTAGGATGGACTTGAGGTAAGCGTGTTATTATAACTAGGCAGATTTTTAAAACCTTTTTCTTTCTCTGAACCAAGTCACATAAAATTAAAGCTTTTTAATAGATGGAATACTGAACATCCTAAGGGAAAATTTCTATCAGTATGACACATGCTAGGAATAAAGCCTGGAACAAATGGTTTCTTAGATGAAGAATTTACTGAAGTGAGGGAATAAATAAAAGGAACTGGAAATGTTGATAGGTGATAAACAGCAAGACTTACCTGCCTATCTGAAACCTCTTTGGAGAGCTGTATGTGAATTGGGATAAAAGGGAACATCCCTTCCTCAGAGAAGTGAGATATGTATAAAGAAGTGGGGTTTTCCCTTTTATCCACATATGTATACTTGCTTTGGAATCCAAAATATGAGTTAGACTCATGGGTATGGAAAGGGAGAAAAACATGGACAACTTTGTGATGAGAACCTTCTCCAGCTTAGCACACCAGAAAGATGAGATAGCTGAAGATTTGTGGAGCTTTTTGAAAAGAGGAGAGGAGGTTGAAGCACAAGGTTGGTGGTAAGAGAATTTGAGGGAATCAGAGCTATCCAGACATCTGTTGAGAAAGGGATGAAGGGGGAGTATGAGCCATCCAGGTAATGAGGAAATAGTAACACTCTTAAAAGAAGATGGGAATAATCTCTTCTCTAGATGAGCGGGTTTAATTTGCAACAAGAAAGATTTAGGACAGATATTGGATAATCAAGAATATGGAGCAAACAGATACTGCATGAGAAGGCAGTGGGGCCATTGGAATACAATAAAGACCTAGTAGACCATGTTAGAAAGGATAAAGGTACAGCTGATGCTTTCAGGGGACAGAATATGGATTAAATGATTTTTTGAAGATGTTTTCCACTGCATTTTTTTGTAATTATATTACTAATGTAGGAATATGCTATAAAATAAATGCATATTTGCCTGCATCAGCTGTTTTGCAAACAATGCCTTTTCCTTCCTTCACTTTGAGGACTCTGTATGGTCCTTTCCCTTAGAAAAGGAATGAAAAAAACCCCAGTGTGTGATGATAACCATCATGCCTGACTATAATTCACATCTGAATTGAGAATCTACATCTGAACCTGCATACAGGTACTTTCAGCCCATGTGCCATGAAGAAATAAAATGTTGATGCATAAATGCAGACAGCTTCAAGGCTCTCATGCCTCTGTGAGATCCTTTCATGAAATATATCTTGAAATCTCTTCACTATGGCCACACTCTGGAGAAAATAGAAAGCTTATTTCCCCTGCAGGATATTGGATAAGAAGATAAAAACAGATCTGTAGAAAACCTACTATTCACTGCTTGAGTGGTGAGTAGAGTTAGATGAGAAAATTATTTTGAGTAACATTCTGCCTGTCTACTTTGAGCTAGTTCTTGTATATAACCCTGAGAGCAGTCAGTTTACCCATTTAGAATAAATTTATTTTATAGGCAGTTTTCCTAGGCAGTGTAGGCTTTTAATATCTTTTTTTAATATGTTTATCTTTGAAATGTTTGGGAGCATTCAGTGATTCTGGATTCCAAACCCGGTAAGAAATTCCAAATTCAGAAATACTGAGTAAGAAATGGAGTAAACTATTAATTCTTATTGAGTTTAAAATCAGGTAAACATTTAGTTTAACTTAACTGTTAAAATGTTATGAGTGTATGTGGCCAAGGACCATGTCTGAGTGAAAAATTTATAGCTAATACTTAGTCCAGTGCAAGGTGAGGGAGTGTAAAGCCTTGGAGGAGCAGCTTTCTAGGTTCTTGGTGTAGCAAAATGTTGAAAATATGTGACAAAACTCTTATTTGATTTGTGCTGGTGGTTACCACACGCCCTTTTGGATAACTGAGTCTTTCTCATAACTGACTAATTTTTTAACTCTTGGTTATTTTAATGTCTTTGTAGGTGTGTTTTTAGTAGTGTCACAAGCTGATAGGCTTTAAAACTTCAATTTTTGTAGAACGAAGGGAGTGGGGAAAACCTCATAAATCTCACCAGAAAGTAATTTCTATCTCTGTATTGTAGGGAATAGCCTGTTAGAGTGCAATAGCATACCCTGCAATCAGTCAGTCATATGTACTGATAGAAACCATTTATAAAATCATGTCCAAATAGAACAGTCCACATCGATACCAAAGACCAACAAAAAGCTCCCCTTGAAAGCATCACATTGGTTATAGGATCAATTCAAATTTAATTTTTCATTTCTTCACTTAGTGATTTTTATTTTCTCTGCTGATGTGATTATATCTGTGTCTGGATACTCTGGAATTTTGGAGGTTTTCAGGGTGAAATTGGGGTACAGAGCCTGGTCTGGACTCTTGGCAGCCTGTGTGGAGGGAGCTGTGTGACTAAGGAAAAGGCATCTGGGTTCAGATTCTTAATCTACCGAGCTTTTTTTGCTCAGGAATGATGCTGTGGTCAAAGCTGGTAAGTTTTAAGAGTAAATTCAGACTATTACACATAACGCCAGTACACAGTCTGCAGCGCACTGGTGAGTCAGAAAGAAAAATGTTTCAAACCTTGTTTGTTTCTGGGTTAGTGCTTTTTGGTTGTGCAGAACTGCTGTTTCTTGGACACATCTCCATCTTCTCTACAGATTTCTGTTGAGCTGTAGTCACAGAATGATGCGAATGGGTTTTTCTGCCACTCTGCCTTTCTGGGCAAGTCCTATAGTTATCTGCTCTCTCCTCCTCTTTTTCTTTGATACCCACATGTAGGCAAAAATCAGCATAGTTCACAAATAGTGAGATTTCTGCTTTCACAGACCTTCCTCTGCACTCATCTTCTGTCTAAACTGCAGTTTTGGTCACCCTGCCAGGGATACAAGGCATCAAGCTGAGCCTTATTTATGTGGAGCTTTTAATGTTCCCCTGCAAGCCCTTCAGTTTGTGTCCCACTTTGGGTTTGATCCCTCTGCTGGGCACTGCCCTTTTGTCTATCAGTGGGATTTGTGAGCAGAATCAGAGCTCCTGCTCAGCCTGGGTGTGACCAAACACTTTGGGAAGTAGCAGTGCTAAAAAAATTGTTTTGGTTGTTACCCTGCAAATTCTGTGGCTTCTCAGGAGCAAATGCTTTTATGCCTTTGTTCAATCTTTCGTGACAAAAATCCAATATAAACCAGTAAGACTGTGTAAGGACTGCATAACAACTCCACTTTCTTCCTCTGTGTCTATTTGTTTTACTGTCATTTGTCTGCACTCTCTGGAGTGCCAAGCAACCTCCATTCCTGTAGATTTAGCATTTTACAAGATTCTTTTCCCTTCTTCCAGCCTGACCTCATGATCATTTAGAAGAAGGGAAAATGGCACCAGAATAAAATAAGAAATGCAAATTATTTGTATTGTAATAGGATATCAAACAGTACTGTTTATTTTAGCAAGGCTAAGAATCAGTAGAGTTGTTCTGATAATTATTTATGTCATTTCTCCTGTTAGCTGTTTAGAGTGCTAAAATGCTGTATTAGTGCTGGGCACTAATGATAACACTGCTCTGGTTCCTTGGGACCTGGGAATTCATATGGAGGCTAATTGGTAAAGGAATGGTGATGCTAAAGTGTGCTGATCTGAAAAGTCACTGCAGGCTCTGCATTTGTGGATGCAAGACTGGAACGTGCATTTTTATTTTTCCGGAGAGGATGACTAGCTATGCAGTTTTCTCTTTGGAGACTCATTACTAATCCAGAATGATTGTCCCATAGGAAAGAGGGTTTCTTTCCACTTCTCCTGCTTCCCTTTCCTTCCTTTATACCAGCAAATGTTTGTCTTTCAAGCAACTGGACTACATGAACTCATGAACCTAAGTGGCTCACAAATGCCTGTAAGCTCATGTGACTTTTTGCTTGACAGGAGAAAAATGTTGGACTGCAACAGTGAGATGTGTAAAATACTGAATGGCAAGCGCATGTTTTGGTGCCACTCTGGCATCTCAGACTGTACTGGAGCCTACTTTCTATGCCTGAAGGAGGAGACTTAGTGCCTTGCACAGTACTTGGGTCTGGCAGTCTGCATTGTGCTACCATTCTCAAGGCCTAATCCCACAAATTGTGTTCCCCATCTCTTCCACTGGCTGTTCCTAGGTGACTGAAGTTTGCAGAGATGCTCAGCATCTTGCAGCCTAGGACTCTTAATGTGACAACTGGTTGCTTCTTGTTGGTGAGGAATCTACACTTACAACATGGACTTATGAAAGAGAAAGAAACTTTACCAACCAATATAAACAAACTGTGTCATCCATTACAGAAAATCCGGGTGTTGGGTATAATTTGCTGTGATACTTTAAAAAACCTATAAAATTCCAGGGAATTTGTGTTTTGGCAATTAACATGACTTAACTTTTCTTCCATTATTTCCACACCAAACATCAATGCTTTTTTTGTTATAGCAGGCATCTCAAATGCTCGTCTGTATCTTTCTGGTGTTCGGATCCATCCAGTCAGAGCTGAAGAAAAATTCTATGGCATCCTGAAAATAAGCAAGGAAAAAGGCATGTGTGCTTACTTCTATTTCTGTTTTCCTTCATCAGCAAGTGGATTATGAAAGCCTCATCTTTACCAAAGAGAGAGGCTGTAGAGGGGAGGGCAGGGTGAAATATTTGGCAGGAAAAGACACAGATGTGAGGAGAGATGAAGGCTTGCAAGATACATTCAGCTTTTCTAGAACTGTGCCTACTTATTGCTGGAGAGGCTGTCAAGAGGCACTTTCAAGTTGTAGCACAGGATTTTGGAGGATCTGCCTTTGGGAAGGTGTGAAATTGTGGACATTTTCACAGCAGCAACCAGCAGATGTGTTGTGTGACATCAGCTCTGGAAGTAAAAGCTGATAAAGTGCCTGTAGAAGCTAGAAATGGACATGACAGCTGGAACTGCTAGGGACTTAGGTTTGATTATTAAAGAAATTGAATTCACATGCTGCTTGTATATCATTGAGGATCTGTGTAGATTTTGTTTCCTTGGGAGGTAGTTCAAGAGCCAGGCCTCGTAACTGAGACGTCTGTGAGCAGTACATAAATCCGTAGGATTTATCTGGAGAACTGCAGGCTGACTATCCCTGTAGCCTATATCTTGATCTCTGCTTTTCTTTTTTATTATTTGAATAACTTCAGGCTGTGATTCATTTCATGGAAGAATTCCTCACCTCCTACTGATTTGGGGTATTTTGTCCCAATTCCAGACAAGATGTCAGTAAATGCTGACATTTTTGTTTCAACCCAAAATGATGATGGAACTGAGAACAGGGCTGTCAGCTGAGGACATTTGTATTCCCAACAGCTGTGGTCAATGAGCCAAGCTTGTGCAAGCCCAGTGGTTAATCAGTTGACGGAATCTGCACATCTTATTTACCTGAGTCAGCTACCTAAAGGATTTGCTAATAGCTAAAAGTTTTCCTGAATCATTGGGCTGCTGGGTGCTGTAAGCATCTGTTCACATCCTGCCTACTGTAATTAAAGAGACAGGGATTTGCTACTTTAAAAAAAGAGGAGATGGCAGTGCATGGCTGGACTAAGGGTAATGTTTTTCTCCAGTATTGTTAGTGTTGTCTCTTGTTAGTCCTAGTGTCAAGACCATTAGCTGTGACTGTCCATGATGTATAGAGCCATGTTTGGGAGATTTTTAGCTCTCAAACACTTCTTCCTCAATTCTTAGTGAACAGAGGACTAATAAAGTGATGGATAAGAGTTTTGTCAGCAGTGCAGGAACACTGTGAACCATGGAGGGTAACAATCATCCCCCAGGAGGGGCCGCTCTGAACTGAACCATCAGCTTGGGGCACAGGTGAATGAAGTTCAAGTTACAGCAGTTTGTAGACCTCAGGTGTCTTTAGGTTGATCAGTCATGTCATGCTAAGTGCCTTACTTGTAAGAATGATCTTCTGGCATATCCCCAGTCTCAAGGAGAGGAGTTCTATTGTGAGATTTCTGAGCTGCCTGGGTATTGCAGTCTAGGAACCACAGCTCGACAGATGGAAGCTGCAGGATAAAGTGGCCTCTTCTCTCTGAGTGTAGGTGTAATATGCAGTTATTTGGGTGTTAATGAAAGTCTCTGCCACTGATAAATAAACTCAGCAGATGGACTCTATCTGTTGGGGGAAAAGCAGTTAAACCAGACACATTGTATATTGTCTTATTTGAAAGCTCTAAAAAGACACTTAACTCATAAACTTAAAACCAATGGATAGCTCCAAGCTCCCATGGAAAGCAAATGTCCTTTCTGAAGTATAAATAGCATGGTGAGTCTTCCAAAGTGTGGTTCCATCTGTTTTTGTCTCCTTTCTAACAGGAAACACGTTCATGAAATCAGATTCTCAGTGTTGGTAAAACACTAAGTTAATAAGAAGATAGTGTTTTTGTAGCTTTGATAGCCTAAGGATATGAGGCAGATAAAGTTTTATTAGGTCCACTGATCCAGATAGAACAAAATAGATCCTGTAAAAAGCCTAATGCTTTTCTGGGTTTTCCTGACTGTCATTTGGCCTTATGTAAGCTTTTAAATCTCCCTACTCTGAGCTATTCAGAATAACCATTGTCAGTGTTGAATAAAAGCTTTAGCCAGCTTCAAAAAACTTCTAAAATCCACTCGGGAATATTCTTATGACACTTCTAATTGCTTCTTTCCTAATGAGATACGAAAAATCATAATGAATCAGGGCTTGTGGTTTTGTGCTGCCTTGCCAATGCTTTGCTGTGGCTGCACGTGGAGCAGCCCTGACAAACACCCAGACACTGTGATAGCCCCAGACTGGGGCCTGATCCAGTCGTTCTCAGTAGAGAAATCCATCCATGGGCTGCAGTGCCATTGGGATGAAGGCAATTTGCTTTCTTTTGAGCTGGCTCCAGAGCACGTGTGGGGAGTTAACTGAGACTAAGGGGTGACACATGACCTAATCCAGTTAGCATGTGGGTCCCCTGAGAGAGGTGGCTCTTACGTGGAAATGATCTGCAGATTCCACTTTGTCTCAGCATGGCTATAGCATATTTGTCTGTGTCTTAGGTGAAGAAATAGCCTGAACTGTGAGCACACACAGCTGGCAGATAACTGGGCCTGTATGTGAGTGTCTGAAACTGAACTTTTGAACTCTGAAGCAGCAGTCTGCTGCTTGCTGGCTGCAGTTGGTATTGCTCATTTGTAAATTCTGATAGTATGCAGGCTAAAATGTAGCAGCCCTCCAAACCCTCCAGTTAACAACCCAAACTCTACAATTAATAAGGAGGCCAACAACCTGCTTATTAATTGAAGAAATTGAGAAAGAACCAACAACCAGGAGGCTGATCAGGTGTCATGCTTCTGCCTTACACTGTGTCCTGGCTCAGGCTGGGAGGAACACAGGCTTTGGTGCTGGAAAGAAGAGGAAGACAGAAAGGCAGCTTCCCAAAAAGAAGTAATCTTGAAAAGAAGGTTACATGAAAAGACAGTGGTGGAGATTCTGGCTGGAGCACAGATCTTGGACATGTGTGTAGATCCTGGAAACCAGTGAGCTGCATGGAGACAAATACTTGGGGGTGTGCAGAGACCCTGGCCGGCCGTGCCTGAGGCTGGTGGCTGCAAACAGCTGCATTGCAAGAAGAGAAAGAACTTTCTACCTACCTTGCTCAGGCTAGAAATGATCTTCCTCTGGAGAGAGGCAGCCAGCTCTTAGTGAACCTATAAAGCTTGGAGGAGAGCAAGTGAATGCATATGAGGTAATCAGGCTGGGTAAAAGCTCCTAAATAAACCCCAGTATTCACTGCTGGTTCTTGTTTACTGTTGTGCCAAGGACAGTCTGCTACACTCCATGTGTAGTGGGGAAGAAGTGATCCCCATACAGAATGAGGACAGGCACCATTCAGGTTTGGCACTTGTTCCTGTCACTGTAATGATTTTTAGAAATAAATGTGTGCAGTTAATTTTAATGTCTGGGCAATGTGATTGACGGTTCGAAGGGAGCAGCCTCTTCTTTTTCAAATAGTTACCATTGTAATTGGGAAAACCTAGCAAAATCTGTGGAATTAATTTTCTGTTATGATGGTTATCAAGGTGTTGATTGGTATAAATGGTATTCTTTGCAATAAAACCTCTTTTCTCAGAGTAAGTGGGACTGAACCCTCAAAGTTTTTAGGGAGACATTTGGCATGACTCATCTGGCAGGAATTTAGAGTGAGAAGCCAGAGAAGAGAGAAGGCAAGAGAATGTGTTGAGGTAGCTTCTTCTAACCCTTTCAGTTTTTAGGGTAGGATTCTGATTTGCAGAATGTTGAGGATCTTTAGAAGCACTAAGATGTACCCCCTTGTATGAGAGAAAAACCCAGCTCTTCGGGTACATCGGCAGTTTTCTTAGCAACCTGGAATTCTTTTACATCACAACACTTAATTATCATTTCCCTATATCTAAGCATGCCAGTAAGGCTGAAGGCAGAGCCCAGCTCAGCTGTATTGCATCTGATCAGAAGACCAGGATTCATTAAGCCACTTAGGTCAGTGGGGGCACTGGGAGCCAGGGAATAACATTGGCAGTTTACTGCTCCCTTGGCTCAGCTTCAGCCCGGTTTGACCTGTCCTTGCCTCTGTAATTCAATGGAATATTTGTTGCAGGTGGCAGCTTTTGCTGGACTCACCTTTTTCAAGCAATTCTTCTTCCATAGCTGTGTATTTTGGACAGTAATACAGGCAAGTATTAAGGGCTGATATTGACTGTTGGAATAAAGTTATCAAACACAGCTTTGAGAGCTGCTAATTAGAGTTTAGATGCAGATGAAAATCCCTTTTGGATCCTATGCAAGGTTGAATATTGAATCGTAACTTGCTGCTGGCAGCCATCCCTCAGGCTCTGGCCTTTGTTGAAGGTCACAGTGAAATAGGTTTGCTGTTGCAGAAGATTAATATTGCCTAAAAATGGCTTGCAGCACATTCACCAGAAGATCTCAAAATCTTTACAGAAGTAGGCTCGCCACATGTTTCCCACCCTCCCTTCTCCACTGAAAAAGGGGGCAGAGATGAACTTCACTGGGTTATGCACGTTTCTGCAGTCAGCCAGTGAGAAAACCAGCAAGGTAATCAGAGAATCTTAGATTTTAATGGGGTATTTGCTTCACATATAATTTATTCAACATCACTGTATCGATGGGACATTCTTTTAGTATCTCCCTTTTACCTCAGTGGTAAAAACTTCATTCCTTGTGCACAAAAAGACATGGTAGATATCCTTTTCTGTTTCTTTCTTGTTATCCTGATCTTTGACTTTCTAGATAAAAGAATTGAAGAAGCATTAATCCAAAAGGTTTTCAAAGGAATGTATCTTTTGATGCCTCTCTACAAACTGATAGTGAACAGTGAAAATGAAAAGAAAAATAGAAAAATCTCCAAAGTGGGCAAGCAGTTGGGTGAAGAACATGCACAAAATGTGGCACTTGAAAGAGAAACATCTAGTTGGAGTTTGTTGTGGGAGTACTACATCAATGATCAGTTTATTTCTGATCTTGTTTATCACTCTCATTAGCAACCCTGGCATAAAAAATAGATTGTGCTAATGAAATTTCCTGATGACACTCCACTGGGAGACAAGTCAGAACTCCAGCCCGTCTTAGTGGTGTAATTTAAAACTCACCTGCTCTTTCTGAATACATATTTGTATCTGTGCTTTTTAAAATGAATTTCAGTGGGAAAAAAAACCACTCCCTGTGTACCTCTATTTTTTTCCCCCTGGACATATTAAAGGTTTAGTTTGGCCCAACTACTTGAAAAATTTATAATTTTTTAAGGTGTCTGTCAAGTTGGAATTCATTAATTTCTCCTGCCAAAACCCAAATGAATAATGTAACTTGACGCAAGAGCTCCGAGTGAGGGTTACAGATAATTATTCGTTCTCAAGACTTTGGCTATGAATCATTTCTGCTGTGCAGTCTATCTGCTTATGTAGCACCACCAGCTTCATATTTTTTTGTTTCTGATGTAAATAATTTTCAATGATGCAAAATGTGAGAGGGAACATGTTTGTGTTGAACACAGGTAGCTATGACCAAAAGACATGAAAGCCTTTAAAACAAGAGTTATAGGGGCATCTAAGTGGCAATTAGAATCCTTTAAAAATTCATTCAGATTTAGTGAAACATTGCTGACAGTCATTCATAAAAGTAATTGCCCTGTGCACATGAAAAATTTAAATGTGGTAATTTAGTAATGAATCTGAGCTGTCAGAAGGCATTTCATGAGTAATCAGACATTCCTGAAGGCACAGCAGTGACTGAAGAAAATTGAAAAATAACTTTGTGGGGGCAAGATTATCTAAAATAAGTGTTTTTTCTGGAAGCAAACAAAGAAACCTATGATTTTTAGAAATGTAGTGCACTGTAAGTCGATAAGGGTAACGACTGGAAGCAAAGAAAGAATCAATTGTGGAGTTATGTTGGTTCAGATTAGTCATTTCAAGTAGCAGTCTTTGAGAAGTGGATACTTCTAGTTTCCCAGATACTCCCCGTGCAGATGCATTATCCAGCCCCCAGGAAGGGGAAGCAGGAACTCTCCATTACAGCTTGCAAATCACTTTGTCAATTTTGAAAGAGAAAGCTCAGTTCTCCTTTCATTCTACTTGGATGAAACTGCTGACTGTACTGCATTTAAATTCCGTTTCCTCTAGAATAAGGGAGGGTATAGCTGGCTGTGTGTTTTTGCAGAGCACATTAGGGACATTTTGGAAGTTTAGTTGGATCTGCTGATGCATAAGGAATATAAACCTGTGCCTTTGGATGTGGTAACAGTTCACTGCCACTCCGTGCAGATGTTGTTAATGGTCTGAAAATGGACAAGAGCACCTTTAAATCTCTTGCATCCAGTGTCTCTAAATCGCTCTGGGTAGCAGATCTCATGGTGCTTGTCTCGGTTGTGTTACTGCTGTTGTTTTTGATCTTGTCTAGGTATTTCTGGGGGATTTTGAGGTTGTAAGACTGGGAAGAAAACTTCCAAAGATCAAATCCAGTTGGGATTGCTGCACTTCAAATATCCCTTTGTCAGAATTGATTTGCCAACTGATCAAAAACACTCCTGTGTTCTAGTTCATAGAGTGATTGTTTAAAAATGCTGATCTCAGATGCTATTCCAACTATTGAAATAAATACCATTAGATGTCAATTCTGCTTTATGTTGTTTATGCATCTGGTGTTCTTTTTCCTAAGTTCTGCTGTTTACTGAGTTTATTGAATGCTAAATGGGGCCAGCTCCACTCATATTTCTGGTCTCCTTTAATTTATGATATAACGAAAGCAAGTTTTCAGACAAAACAAAATTTGGGTTTTTTGCAGAACAGAAAATAAAACTTATTTCTGTCAAAGTATGGATTTTTTAAATCACAGCCTGTTTGTGGCCTCTCTCTTTACTACAAAGGTTAAATATGGGCTTAGATCAACATGACAGTTTCTTTTTAGTGCTGTGAGAATGAATGTAAAATCTTTTGGAAAATTTCTACCATAAAAAATCATTAGACATAATTAGCAAAATAATATCTCCCATGAGAAATGATAAGATAAAATACATAATTTGGCAAGAAGTAGCTCTCTCCGGTGTTGAAGTTTTTCAATACTGTCTCCTTTTCCCATAGATCACCCACCACTTGGAAGGAGCTGTGATATCAAGTCTGTTCTTACTCTGCACTCTGGAATGGGGCCCTGCTCTCTCATCCTGGCTCTCTGGTGAGTCTCCCCACCCCAGGCAAGAAAATGAGGATGCTGCTGGGAGAAAGCACCTTGAAGATAATTCCCTTTCATCTACAGCTGCAGTGTTTGGCTGTTCTAAGGTTTGCAGAGCTATAAAACATATGATAATCCCAAGGGTGGGGGAGATACTGAAGGACATCTCTTGAGTTTGAAGAAGAACTGAGGGCAAAGAACAGTGAAACACAGATTATTTATAGAGGATGCTTGCCAAATCAAAGCCCAAGCTTTAATTACATCTTTATACACTGTAGCCATGTTTAATAAAGGCTTAAATGCAGTATTATTTATCTGTTTGACTTGTTAGCATTTTGCCTTTTTTGTGCAAAACCTGGGACACGTTAATGTGATCAGCTAGGAGTAAGAGGATGGTTTTGAGGCTGAAAATCACTCAAGGACATGTTCTCATTTAACAGTGCCCTTTTAAATCTGTTGTTCTGTCTGCTTGTGAGGCATTCTCTGATGGTCACAGACAGTTTTGTGTCCTCTGACTGCCATGGTCAGACAGGAAGGCTTGGTATTTAAAGGGAGTAGGGAGTGGGCAGAAGCTCTTTGGGCTGTATGGGAATTGAGAGGTTGCTCTTGGTGTATTTGTTGTGCTTGGGGTTTGATTCCTGTCCATTTAGGTAGAATGATCAACACCAGCACTTTACCAATCCAGCTGAACCTCATAACTAATCTTGCACTTCAACAGAGACTCCAGGGAAGTCATCCTGGGCTTGAATTCCTGTTTTTTTTAGATAGTCTTTATCTAGGTCAGGGTCAAGTTCTTGCTCAGAGCACTGCACTTCCCTGTCATTGCTGTTGGATTGACAGAGACAGTTTTCAGTTTCTAGCCCTCAAATGCTGCAAAACAGTGGTGCCCTTCAGGGTTTCTCTTAGGTCTGTCAGGAGCCTCTGGTCCTGCTTTCAGCCCCTGTACAGGAAGTTTAATAGGCAAGTTCTTGCTATAGACTTAGGTCTTTCTTTTTTTCACTCCTTTCTGTCAATACTGCAGTGCTTCAATGGGTTTCTCTTTGACCTTATGTCTCATCTCCACCCCTGCTATTCAATTTGGCCATCTGAAATCCTGTGCCAGTTGGTGCCTTGCTGTGCTGAGAGTGACTTGTGACTCCTTTGATGGCAGCACTCACATCTGTGCTTATGGAACAAACAGCTGGTGCAGGTGTTCAGGTGAGGAGGATGGGATGGGAGCCATCCATTGTTGTCCTCCCTTGGACACTGGTGGCTAAATAGACTCCCAAAGGGAGTCACAGAGCCCTGAAATCATAGAACCCTCCCCAGCAGGGGGTCCAGTCAATGTCTGAAGTTGAATGGTCTGCAAATTCCCTTTCTTTTCTATGTTAGCTGATTGCAGCATGTTTTAGAGCAGAAGGGTGCACTTTCTGTCCCATGGCTGTTTGTTCTTTAGTCACTGTCAATTGGGAAGTTGGCAGGGCATTGACAAGAGTGCTGCTTTCCTAAAGCTCACCAAGGTCTCTACCTTGGTTTTTGGGAGCAAATAGTTAATGCAGTTTTCAAACTCAGTTAGGAATTACAGCCTTTTTTCTACAATGAGGGCCAAATGAATGCTGTTCAAAATTGGAGCTGCTTTGTGTTGCTTTCCTCAGAGAAATGCATCTGCTCTGGGTTGGGGTTTTTTCCGGCATTGGCACATTTGTTTGTGTTGCACAGGGAACTGGGAATGTTGTGAAGCTAAGTCTTCCCTACCAAGCAGCAGCTCTGGCTCAGCTTTGGTGGTTATTTAAAATCTCAGAAGAGAATCATCAGCTGCTCCAATTGTACATTCAAACACACAAGGTGATATGCTAATTGGGCTTTCATTAGTGCCTGCTTGACGTCACCAACAGAGTAGAAAGGGGCTAAGCAGACAAAGTACTTTTCCACTCTTGAGCTGGTACTGATGCAGCTATGTACTATAGCTTCTTCTTTTTTTTCTTTTTTTTTTTTTTAATTTGGAGAGTTCTAATTTTCTGTGTGACTGCATCTGTGCACTGTAGCATTCAAATATTGCTCTGGTGTATTACAGTCAGAGCTGAGCTTTTTATGAAAAAGGGAACAGAGGCTGTGAAATTCCTTTTTTTTTCTTTAGTGTTATTACTGTCTAGGGTAGATTCAATTAGGTTAGACAAGTAAAATTTCATGATTTGACTCATCACTGCTGTTCACGTATGAGTTCATATCTGCATAGTTAGGCAGTTTTTGTCCTCTGAGGAACACAGATACCGTGGATAATAAACAGCTGCATGTCATTTAATGAGCAAGTGAGAGGCACAGCCCTGCTTTTCCAGGAGGGTGTCCACCATGTGAGCTCAAGCAGAAATTGTAGCTGAATTTAAACAGAATCTGTTCTTTTTTTCAGAGCTGCCAGTAGAAACCTTTGCAAATTGAGAAGCTTTTACATAGCAAGCAGCTTTAGCAATAGAGTACATGATGGATTTATATTCACATTATGGGGTATGGTACTGCATCAGAAGTCTATCAGAAGGGCTGTGTTCCTATTTTCACCTCCAGAGGTGAATTGCTTCATCTCTTTGTGGCTCTGCTACCCCATCACCTGTGCAAAAAGGACAGTATCTGTATCTCTGTAAAATGATTTTCTGTGACAAGTCTAAGATGAGCTAAGTCTGCATCTTCCGGAATTAAAAAATTGCATTTCAGTCATGATAACTACTACATGTAGCTTAAGAAGGAGTAGATTTGCTTGATAGGAAACCATTTTTACTCAGCTCTAAATGAAATAAGTTGATATTATTAAATGTAATCAAATACAGTTGCTATTGAAAATGTATGCTTGTGACCTGGAGAAATATTTTTGTCTTGTAACATATTAACTCAAATGTAATAAAAAGGATAAGGACAGAAAGGAACTCTGATGTTGGAAAGGCCATAGCAATACCATTAGGATTGTTTCTTCTTTAGACCAGAAATTGAGAGTGCAGAACTATTTATTGCTTTAACTTCAGCAAAAAAATACTGACAGCGGGGATCTTGTTAAACTGGGCCACATATTTCAGTGACTAGAAACCTATTGTAATCACAATTACAGAGATGTGATCTTAGGCTTTGGTCCATATGTCTGTCTTAAAGAGGGTTATTAATGCTGTTGGTTTTCATCCAGCTTGCAGACAAAATTAACTAAATATTTTCTTTTTGCTTCTGTCATTAGCTGGGGTGCATAGACAAAATAGCTGGGGCTGTCTTGCTCCTTAGTTCAATTATTAGACCTCTACTGTTTCTCAAGTATAAAAAAATCTGACAACAGAAGATGAAGAATTATTCCAAAGCCTGTCAGTGAGATGAACAAATGAAATCCATCATGAATTTAAATGCAGCCATGTATTATAACCTCCTGCTTTTCACTGGGTCTTTTCCCTATGTAAATAGTATATTTTTTTGAAATGTGTGGGCAAGGGCAAATTCAAAGAGTTGTTGAATTCTTTGTCATGAGCTCCTATTGTAGTTAATTTACTTCTCATCCATCTTGCCGGGGAAGAGGTAGGTAAGGTCTTTATTGAGGAAACATGCACAGTGGGAGGGAAATTTATAACTCCTTCCACTCTTCCAAGCAGAGCCACATCCCTGGGTAATGAGCACAGGAAGCAAACCCGGTGGCTGTCGTGGTTGTGCTCAGTAGTAACAGCAGAGAATTCTCTTGCAGGTGCTGTGTTTGCTCCATTTCTGCCCAGGAGCTCTTCATGAATTGCTTCGTGATTGCTGTCACCGGGGTACTCAGGCTCTCAGGAGAGGTGACTGTTCTTTGGGGCTGTAGTTTCAGTAGTGTCTGGGACCTGTGAAGGTAAACACAGGTCTGTAGCTGAAATGTGAACAGAAAGAGATACACAGGAAATAACTCGAGCCAGTAGTGATGTGCTTTAATCTTTATAAATGGAATTCTTCCCAGGAGAAGCAAAAATTGCTGTTAATGAAGATGGTCTTCCTTTAATAATCTCTTCTCATAAGAACACTGGCTATTAAAAGGGAATGGCTGTTTGTGAGCCAGAAGTGGCTTATTTGCCCACCAGATGGAGCTGAGAAATTCTCTCCAGCCCGGCCGGGAGCTAGTGAGTACTCCAGGCTTTCCTACCCTGGGGTCCTGCGGTGGGGTTAATGCCAGGCTTTGCTGCCCGCTGTGTGACCCTCCCTGCTCGGGGCGAGGGCAGCCAGGCTGGGCTCTCCCAGCAGCTGCTGCAGGGACACACAGGCTCTGCTGTGCTGTAATCCAGTCGTGTTTCCCTGTCACTGCATGCTGGTTCTTTCCTCACAATGCTGGTATTAGCTGTACAATTTGCTGGGGGATAGGCGTGGGAGGTTCGCTCAGTACGGCAGAGGTGTTGTGTCAAGGATGCTGGAGGTTTATGGTGGTTCTTCGGGATGTGCCATGACACATCTTTGAGATGTGTCACCTCTGAGGTGCAGCAAACCTGACTGGTTGTCTTTTTGATGGGAGCTAAAGGCCTTTCCCCCCACCAACAAGATGAGCACTACCTTTTTCTTTCTCAAATGAATGTGCTACTAATGGTTTATACCATTAATATTAGGATTAGTAACTGTGTCAGTCCTTGTGTCCTCTTCTGGCTGAGTAACTCCTGAAAGCTGACACCCAGGTGTGAAGTCACGTAAAGAGGAGTTCATTTAAAATAAGATTAAATAATTGTGGAGAAGGAGGGCAAAGGTAGTTACACCAAGCAGCCAGGTACTTAACTTCTTTAGCTCTTTTCTGCTTTAAAACCTACTGTGCATTTACATAGTTTGTCATAAGAATTCTATTTTTGTTTTTGGATAGTGGTATTGTGATTGTTGGTTACATGAGATGTTTATTACGATTAAGCTTTTAAAGTGTTTGGTTCTTACATTTGAAGGGCTAAAATGAGGTGGAGAGAAAGGTTTAATTGAAAAAAAGCCTGTTATTCTAATTAAAATTACTTGTCAATATATTTTTTGATGAATCTGCTTATTAGTGAAAAAATAATATAAATTACTTTAACTACAGATGAGTAAACATAACAAGGAAGAAAACAGCCTATGTGCTGTGTTATAGGAAATTTCATTGAGTATATCCTGAGTGGAATAACAGAAGGACTTAATTCACTTATTCTTGAGGTAAATTAAAGCAGTTTAATTGAATTCTGTCTGCTAAAAATCCTACTTTGGACTCCTGGAGTAGATGGCTTATTCAGTGATTATGTTCTAGATGCAATTTTTTTTTCCTTCTTTCAGTAAAGATATTTGCCTCTAGCAGGATGACCTGAGCATTTTTATGTGCAATCAGAAAGATGGCTTAATTAGCCATGGCAGAGGTTGAGTGGGATAAATCACATGGCTGGATGATGCTGTGCAGGTGCAGGAGGCTTTGGGAGCCACAGTGTGGTGGGAGCTGGGCCAGCAGGAAGTTTCACGGTAAACAAGAAAGGTCATGTTGTGTTCTCTAGAGCTGGCTGGCAAATCAGCACAAAGCTTCTGTCTGAACAACAAGCTGATATCAGGGACAACCAGTTAATGTTTTTGAAGGATTTTTTGATTTTTCTCCTTTGATTTAATTTAAAAAAAAAATAGCAATGAGGAGGCAGGTGCTACAGCCATCCTTGGTGAGAATGGGTAACAGCTCAGGTGAAAACAGGTGGATAAATTGGGGAAGTTAGAGCTGAGAGAAGAATGGCTGACTCAGTTAAAATCCATCAAGGGTTGTTTCTTCATGCTGGTGCAGGATTGATGATGTTCCAGAGAGGGTCAGCGTTTGGAATAGCATTGAAAATGGAAGCAGTGGGGTGAGGGGACAAGCAGACATCTTCAGTTTTTGAAGAAAAGTGGGATGAAAAGTTTAAAACAAACCACCTTGAATATGATGAGGTGTAAATACAACCAAGTGTATTTAACCACCACAACAATCTCAATTTCCTTCCACATTAGAATAGCAGACAGTGTCAATTAGGAAGTGGCAACCTGCATTTTCTCTGCAGGAGAGCTTCTTGATACTATTTAGAATAGTTTTTGCTTTTCCTAAGCAAAATCAAGACGCATAATGAGAGAAGTCTTGTGGGAGGAGGCCCTAAGAGCAGTTCTGTGTGAGTTTCTGTGAAATGGGGCGGATGCAGTGTGTGGGATTCCTTGGGAGGGTGTGGTGTGTCTGGTGCCTGTCAGTTCACAGAGCAGTGATTTTGTGAGGAACTAGAAAATGTGTACTGCATTTCTAGGCCATGCACAGCTGGAAAGGCTGCAAGCACTTGGATGAAAGGATTAACAGTCAAAAGAATCCTGACAATTAGAAGAATTAATTTGAATTAAGTGGGATTCAGTTCAAGGACAGGCACAGAATCCTGTGACGAGGTATAAATTATGTGTGAGATGAGCAGATGAATGAAGAGCCAGGGGAGTCTCTCAAGGAAGGATGAGGGGTTATGGTGAATGACAAACTGCACAGCAGCTGAGGACATCACAGTGGTGCAAGGCAACCTAAACAAGAACAGAGCCTGCAAAACTCCAGAAACAGCTTGGCTGCTGTGATTGGCACTGGTACAGCCACAACATTCCAGACCCCACATGGAGGTGTGGAGTGAGTGGAGATCAGAGATCTGGAGAACACAGGCAGTGAGGAAAGGGCTGGAAGAATTAATACGTTTAATCTAGAGATAAGATAGCTGCAGAGCTGTGAGAGTTCATAAAATAAAATAAAATGGCTGCCTCAGAGAAGTGTGGAACACTAGTGGGCTTAAACTCCACTGGAGGAATATTAATGGGAAAAGTTTTATATCAGCAGGGCTGTATAAACTACTGACATACTGAGATTTTTTTATGGACAGGGTAAATAAATGCCTGAGAAAAAAAATACGGGTACTATTGCTATTGGAATGGGACTGAGAACGAGTAAAACTGCCCTTGATGCTTTGCCTAAACTTGTTTCCTTTAGGTGTTCAAAAAAAGAGCCACAGGCACTTGTCTGTGCACCATAGGCACGTGAAAATATCCAGTTCTTGTGTTTTGTTTTGGTTAAAAAAGCAGTAGCAACCAGAAAAGGGGAAGCTCCTGCAGTCCCTAAGCTAGTGGGAGACATTCAGCCCCCCTGTGAAACTTATTTTAGTAAAGGGCTTATGAGAAAAACAAGAGAATGAGATTTTTCTCCTGCTGATAGTTGGCCTGTGCAGACACCAAGTGATTCTGCTAGTCTTTTGCTGCTCTAGTCATGGTGGTTGGTTGTTTCTTTAAAAGAGGATCTTAAATCCAGGTGCTTCTTTGCAGGGTCAACTCCAAAGTTCTGCAGGGCACTGTACGTGGCACGTGACAGAGCAAGCCAAAAACAAATGTCCAACGTGCAAGTTGTGATACTTCAAGTCAAAACATGCCCCTGTGCTGGATTTCTAGATCTTGGAAAGGTAGGATCTTCTGTTTGAAATTACAGAAATCCCAAACTGACCTAAATTCACTGTTATTTTTGACAATACAAGATATTCAGTAGTTATGCAATAGAGATCACCTTGATTGTAATTACATGAATCAAAATTAGACTAATCAAATAGTTCCTTATGATCCTTGTGGGTAAGATGCTAACAATCACAAAGCTCTAACAAATGTAAATAGTAATTTAAGTGATTATAATGACATATTCCAGTGTGACTAGACCTTTTCACAGATGATACAGTATGCTTTGTTTCTGTGTTCAGAGAGTTTAATCAGCTCTGAGAGAGTAGTTGAGTGACAGCCCTGTGTATTGTTGCACTCTACCAGTATCTTGTTATCCTGTTTGCTTTGGAAAGTAATGTCTTTTCTTTTTTTTTTTTTTTTTTTTTTTTTTTTTTGGAAAATGAGGTACAAACAGTAGAAATGGAAGTTGAGTATNTTTTTTTTTTTTTTAATTTGGAGAGTTCTAATTTTCTGTGTGACTGCATCTGTGCACTGTAGCATTCAAATATTGCTCTGGTGTATTACAGTCAGAGCTGAGCTTTTTATGAAAAAGGGAACAGAGGCTGTGAAATTCCTTTTTTTTTCTTTAGTGTTATTACTGTCTAGGGTAGATTCAATTAGGTTAGACAAGTAAAATTTCATGATTTGACTCATCACTGCTGTTCACGTATGAGTTCATATCTGCATAGTTAGGCAGTTTTTGTCCTCTGAGGAACACAGATACCGTGGATAATAAACAGCTGCATGTCATTTAATGAGCAAGTGAGAGGCACAGCCCTGCTTTTCCAGGAGGGTGTCCACCATGTGAGCTCAAGCAGAAATTGTAGCTGAATTTAAACAGAATCTGTTCTTTTTTTCAGAGCTGCCAGTAGAAACCTTTGCAAATTGAGAAGCTTTTACATAGCAAGCAGCTTTAGCAATAGAGTACATGATGGATTTATATTCACATTATGGGGTATGGTACTGCATCAGAAGTCTATCAGAAGGGCTGTGTTCCTATTTTCACCTCCAGAGGTGAATTGCTTCATCTCTTTGTGGCTCTGCTACCCCATCACCTGTGCAAAAAGGACAGTATCTGTATCTCTGTAAAATGATTTTCTGTGACAAGTCTAAGATGAGCTAAGTCTGCATCTTCCGGAATTAAAAAATTGCATTTCAGTCATGATAACTACTACATGTAGCTTAAGAAGGAGTAGATTTGCTTGATAGGAAACCATTTTTACTCAGCTCTAAATGAAATAAGTTGATATTATTAAATGTAATCAAATACAGTTGCTATTGAAAATGTATGCTTGTGACCTGGAGAAATATTTTTGTCTTGTAACATATTAACTCAAATGTAATAAAAAGGATAAGGACAGAAAGGAACTCTGATGTTGGAAAGGCCATAGCAATACCATTAGGATTGTTTCTTCTTTAGACCAGAAATTGAGAGTGCAGAACTATTTATTGCTTTAACTTCAGCAAAAAAATACTGACAGCGGGGATCTTGTTAAACTGGGCCACATATTTCAGTGACTAGAAACCTATTGTAATCACAATTACAGAGATGTGATCTTAGGCTTTGGTCCATATGTCTGTCTTAAAGAGGGTTATTAATGCTGTTGGTTTTCATCCAGCTTGCAGACAAAATTAACTAAATATTTTCTTTTTGCTTCTGTCATTAGCTGGGGTGCATAGACAAAATAGCTGGGGCTGTCTTGCTCCTTAGTTCAATTATTAGACCTCTACTGTTTCTCAAGTATAAAAAAATCTGACAACAGAAGATGAAGAATTATTCCAAAGCCTGTCAGTGAGATGAACAAATGAAATCCATCATGAATTTAAATGCAGCCATGTATTATAACCTCCTGCTTTTCACTGGGTCTTTTCCCTATGTAAATAGTATATTTTTTTGAAATGTGTGGGCAAGGGCAAATTCAAAGAGTTGTTGAATTCTTTGTCATGAGCTCCTATTGTAGTTAATTTACTTCTCATCCATCTTGCCGGGGAAGAGGTAGGTAAGGTCTTTATTGAGGAAACATGCACAGTGGGAGGGAAATTTATAACTCCTTCCACTCTTCCAAGCAGAGCCACATCCCTGGGTAATGAGCACAGGAAGCAAACCCGGTGGCTGTCGTGGTTGTGCTCAGTAGTAACAGCAGAGAATTCTCTTGCAGGTGCTGTGTTTGCTCCATTTCTGCCCAGGAGCTCTTCATGAATTGCTTCGTGATTGCTGTCACCGGGGTACTCAGGCTCTCAGGAGAGGTGACTGTTCTTTGGGGCTGTAGTTTCAGTAGTGTCTGGGACCTGTGAAGGTAAACACAGGTCTGTAGCTGAAATGTGAACAGAAAGAGATACACAGGAAATAACTCGAGCCAGTAGTGATGTGCTTTAATCTTTATAAATGGAATTCTTCCCAGGAGAAGCAAAAATTGCTGTTAATGAAGATGGTCTTCCTTTAATAATCTCTTCTCATAAGAACACTGGCTATTAAAAGGGAATGGCTGTTTGTGAGCCAG
Source organism: Parus major (assembly GCF_001522545.3). Classification (NCBI taxonomy): domain Eukaryota; kingdom Metazoa; phylum Chordata; class Aves; order Passeriformes; family Paridae; genus Parus; species Parus major. Next base: position 17,548,962 of record NC_031770.1, read on the forward strand.
AAGTGGCTTATTTGCCCACCAGATGGAGCTGAGAAATTCTCTCCAGCCCGGCCGGGAGCTAGTGAGTACTCCAGGCTTTCCTACCCTGGGGTCCTGCGGTGGGGTTAATGCCAGGCTTTGCTGCCCGCTGTGTGACCCTCCCTGCTCGGGGCGAGGGCAGCCAGGCTGGGCTCTCCCAGCAGCTGCTGCAGGGACACACAGGCTCTGCTGTGCTGTAATCCAGTCGTGTTTCCCTGTCACTGCATGCTGGTTCTTTCCTCACAATGCTGGTATTAGCTGTACAATTTGCTGGGGGATAGGCGTGGGAGGTTCGCTCAGTACGGCAGAGGTGTTGTGTCAAGGATGCTGGAGGTTTATGGTGGTTCTTCGGGATGTGCCATGACACATCTTTGAGATGTGTCACCTCTGAGGTGCAGCAAACCTGACTGGTTGTCTTTTTGATGGGAGCTAAAGGCCTTTCCCCCCACCAACAAGATGAGCACTACCTTTTTCTTTCTCAAATGAATGTGCTACTAATGGTTTATACCATTAATATTAGGATTAGTAACTGTGTCAGTCCTTGTGTCCTCTTCTGGCTGAGTAACTCCTGAAAGCTGACACCCAGGTGTGAAGTCACGTAAAGAGGAGTTCATTTAAAATAAGATTAAATAATTGTGGAGAAGGAGGGCAAAGGTAGTTACACCAAGCAGCCAGGTACTTAACTTCTTTAGCTCTTTTCTGCTTTAAAACCTACTGTGCATTTACATAGTTTGTCATAAGAATTCTATTTTTGTTTTTGGATAGTGGTATTGTGATTGTTGGTTACATGAGATGTTTATTACGATTAAGCTTTTAAAGTGTTTGGTTCTTACATTTGAAGGGCTAAAATGAGGTGGAGAGAAAGGTTTAATTGAAAAAAAGCCTGTTATTCTAATTAAAATTACTTGTCAATATATTTTTTGATGAATCTGCTTATTAGTGAAAAAATAATATAAATTACTTTAACTACAGATGAGTAAACATAACAAGGAAGAAAACAGCCTATGTGCTGTGTTATAGGAAATTTCATTGAGTATATCCTGAGTGGAATAACAGAAGGACTTAATTCACTTATTCTTGAGGTAAATTAAAGCAGTTTAATTGAATTCTGTCTGCTAAAAATCCTACTTTGGACTCCTGGAGTAGATGGCTTATTCAGTGATTATGTTCTAGATGCAATTTTTTTTTCCTTCTTTCAGTAAAGATATTTGCCTCTAGCAGGATGACCTGAGCATTTTTATGTGCAATCAGAAAGATGGCTTAATTAGCCATGGCAGAGGTTGAGTGGGATAAATCACATGGCTGGATGATGCTGTGCAGGTGCAGGAGGCTTTGGGAGCCACAGTGTGGTGGGAGCTGGGCCAGCAGGAAGTTTCACGGTAAACAAGAAAGGTCATGTTGTGTTCTCTAGAGCTGGCTGGCAAATCAGCACAAAGCTTCTGTCTGAACAACAAGCTGATATCAGGGACAACCAGTTAATGTTTTTGAAGGATTTTTTGATTTTTCTCCTTTGATTTAATTTAAAAAAAAAATAGCAATGAGGAGGCAGGTGCTACAGCCATCCTTGGTGAGAATGGGTAACAGCTCAGGTGAAAACAGGTGGATAAATTGGGGAAGTTAGAGCTGAGAGAAGAATGGCTGACTCAGTTAAAATCCATCAAGGGTTGTTTCTTCATGCTGGTGCAGGATTGATGATGTTCCAGAGAGGGTCAGCGTTTGGAATAGCATTGAAAATGGAAGCAGTGGGGTGAGGGGACAAGCAGACATCTTCAGTTTTTGAAGAAAAGTGGGATGAAAAGTTTAAAACAAACCACCTTGAATATGATGAGGTGTAAATACAACCAAGTGTATTTAACCACCACAACAATCTCAATTTCCTTCCACATTAGAATAGCAGACAGTGTCAATTAGGAAGTGGCAACCTGCATTTTCTCTGCAGGAGAGCTTCTTGATACTATTTAGAATAGTTTTTGCTTTTCCTAAGCAAAATCAAGACGCATAATGAGAGAAGTCTTGTGGGAGGAGGCCCTAAGAGCAGTTCTGTGTGAGTTTCTGTGAAATGGGGCGGATGCAGTGTGTGGGATTCCTTGGGAGGGTGTGGTGTGTCTGGTGCCTGTCAGTTCACAGAGCAGTGATTTTGTGAGGAACTAGAAAATGTGTACTGCATTTCTAGGCCATGCACAGCTGGAAAGGCTGCAAGCACTTGGATGAAAGGATTAACAGTCAAAAGAATCCTGACAATTAGAAGAATTAATTTGAATTAAGTGGGATTCAGTTCAAGGACAGGCACAGAATCCTGTGACGAGGTATAAATTATGTGTGAGATGAGCAGATGAATGAAGAGCCAGGGGAGTCTCTCAAGGAAGGATGAGGGGTTATGGTGAATGACAAACTGCACAGCAGCTGAGGACATCACAGTGGTGCAAGGCAACCTAAACAAGAACAGAGCCTGCAAAACTCCAGAAACAGCTTGGCTGCTGTGATTGGCACTGGTACAGCCACAACATTCCAGACCCCACATGGAGGTGTGGAGTGAGTGGAGATCAGAGATCTGGAGAACACAGGCAGTGAGGAAAGGGCTGGAAGAATTAATACGTTTAATCTAGAGATAAGATAGCTGCAGAGCTGTGAGAGTTCATAAAATAAAATAAAATGGCTGCCTCAGAGAAGTGTGGAACACTAGTGGGCTTAAACTGCACTGGAGGAATATTAATGGGAAAAGTTTTATATCAGCAGGGCTGTATAAACTACTGACATACTGAGATTTTTTTATGGACAGGGTAAATAAATGCCTGAGAAAAAAAATACGGGTACTATTGCTATTGGAATGGGACTGAGAACGAGTAAAACTGCCCTTGATGCTTTGCCTAAACTTGTTTCCTTTAGGTGTTCAAAAAAAGAGCCACAGGCACTTGTCTGTGCACCATAGGCACGTGAAAATATCCAGTTCTTGTGTTTTGTTTTGGTTAAAAAAGCAGTAGCAACCAGAAAAGGGGAAGCTCCTGCAGTCCCTAAGCTAGTGGGAGACATTCAGCCCCCCTGTGAAACTTATTTTAGTAAAGGGCTTATGAGAAAAACAAGAGAATGAGATTTTTCTCCTGCTGATAGTTGGCCTGTGCAGACACCAAGTGATTCTGCTAGTCTTTTGCTGCTCTAGTCATGGTGGTTGGTTGTTTCTTTAAAAGAGGATCTTAAATCCAGGTGCTTCTTTGCAGGGTCAACTCCAAAGTTCTGCAGGGCACTGTACGTGGCACGTGACAGAGCAAGCCAAAAACAAATGTCCAACGTGCAAGTTGTGATACTTCAAGTCAAAACATGCCCCTGTGCTGGATTTCTAGATCTTGGAAAGGTAGGATCTTCTGTTTGAAATTACAGAAATCCCAAACTGACCTAAATTCACTGTTATTTTTGACAATACAAGATATTCAGTAGTTATGCAATAGAGATCACCTTGATTGTAATTACATGAATCAAAATTAGACTAATCAAATAGTTCCTTATGATCCTTGTGGGTAAGATGCTAACAATCACAAAGCTCTAACAAATGTAAATAGTAATTTAAGTGATTATAATGACATATTCCAGTGTGACTAGACCTTTTCACAGATGATACAGTATGCTTTGTTTCTGTGTTCAGAGAGTTTAATCAGCTCTGAGAGAGTAGTTGAGTGACAGCCCTGTGTATTGTTGCACTCTACCAGTATCTTGTTATCCTGTTTGCTTTGGAAAGTAATGTCTTTTCTTTTTTTTTTTTTTTTTTTTCTTTTTCTTTGGAAAATGAGGTACAAACAGTAGAAATGGAAGTTGAGTATATTTAATAATTGGAATAGTCTGTGTGAAAGCTGTGGAAGCCGGTTTTTTCCCTACTGGTTTATGGGCAGTATCATTCTGCTTTACTTTTTCTATATCCTCTGTCTGAAGAGGGAGAGAAAAGATGTATAGATATCTCAGGTAGATGGTCTGGTAAAACAGAATATGATTTCCATTTAAAAGATCTGACTAAAGATGCTTCTTAAGATGGGGCCATCATCTTGGATTAGTCTTTTGTATTTTACAGTTGCTTGCTAGAGGAAACAGCCCTTGTGCTATGCCAGGAAGGAAAATCATGGTGGACGTTTTGTTTTAATCTACTGTATGAGTTTATGAAAACTCATTACTCCAGCGCTAAAAATATTGCCTAGTAGCCCTTCTAAATGTAATCAAATCACTCTTTTTCTAATACTAATCTTCTTCTGATACTAGTCCATCAGTCTAAAGAATTACATTGTTTTTGATGATGGTGAGAAAGAGTATGGAAGCAGAAGACTGTTTGATTTGAAGGGTGACTCTGTAATTACAGAGTGAAGCTGTAAGTTATGAAAATCAAAGATATGAGGAGAGATTCCGTATTTGGTTCCCACTAGAACAGTTTGTAGATTGAGTATTTCTCTGGTTATGGAGGATGTACTGTACTGTAAGACATGATTTTCTTGCAGTATTTCAGGAAATTGGCTTCTGGCATGGTGAGTCAATGGGAGTTGTACCACAGGCTTTATCAGGGTGCTACTTATGGCCAGGATATGAAAGGTATGCAAGCGGTGGGGAAAGGCGCAGCATGGAAGTACGAAAAAACTCTACCACGTTTTATGAACCCCAAACTGCCATTTTTAGTTTGCTCTCAGCTACGCCTGCATGCACCCACAGTTTTCTGTGCTATGTTGAATGTCCATATGACACAAATGGCACAGTGTCAGGAAACACAGAGCTGTCTTTATAACATACTATTTGCTAGAACTACGATGTCTCCCTCACAAGAGAGTGAGAAGCAGAACTATCTTTCTATATATTTTGATAGGTCTTTCTTTTTATTTAAACTGTTCTATCAGAGTGAGATAAAAGAGCTGCTAATTGCATGTGTGTTCAAGTGCGGCTTGGAAATATTAAATAAACTGGACTATTTCAAATGAAATGCAGCAAAGGATTTGAAATTTAAATTGAAACATGGAAAGAATGTGATGGGGTCTATTCCAAAAGGAATGGCTTAAATGAGGAAGTGGTTAGAAGCTGGGATTGAAGTTCTGGAGAGCTGGGTTTGGGTCCTGGCTCTGCTACACATTGGCCGTGTGGCAAATCACTTCCAAACTCGCTCATGGATTTCACCCTTCCTTCTGACTTTGTGCTCCTTGGTGTAGGCACCAAGTCCCAGTGCAAGGGTTTTGGTGTGGGGCACAGTGGGACCTCTTCTCATCTGAGGCCTCTGAATGCACAGATAGTTTGGAGGATGAATGGTGACAATAATAAATGTGTCTGAAATTCATTCAAGAACTCATCCAACTAGTGTTTTTGGACTGTCTGGAAGGATGGCATGCAAAATAATTTTCCAGAGAATAAGACTTTTGGTTATCCTGTACCTTCCAAGTAAGCAGCCAGAAGTTAGTGCTATCTGAAGGAAAAGGGGCAAAAGTGAACTTGGACTGATTGGCAGTAATGGCTAAATAGTAAATGCCACTCCAGAACATTGAGGAACTTTGGAGGACAGTGATAAATATGAGTCCAATTTCAATGCTTTGAGATTTTTGTTTCCCAGCCCTAGCCAAGATCTTGAATGTGAATGTCCATCAGGTGCAGTCATTTTAATGTAAATCTTCTGGCTTGGCTTGGCTTGGCTTGGCTTCATGGATAACCTCAATCTACCTTCATGCTGTCACTGCTCATACTGCATTAAATAATCAGGCCAAGGCCAAGCTGTTTCAACACCAGCAGTTAAAGATGATTAGGAAGAGATTGCTGTAGTTTTAACTGCAGGAGTTTGGAACACGATTGTGTTCTCTGCCCAACAAGATGCTTTCTTGATTATAAATACCAGGTAGTCTAAGAAAAAGAGGATTTCTCATTACAAAGCTTGTAGTAGCTTAGTCTCTGTCCATAAATCATCTGTACTCTCACTCAAAAAATTGTCTTTTAAAAATATTCATTAATAATAATCTTGAAATTTCTTTCTTTATGGATTATTAAATTATTTATGCATTGCTTTGTAACTCAACTTTGGTTAGCTTGAAGTTGTCCTGCCAGATTTATCAAGAAGTGGCATTGGATATTGTGATATCCAAGTGGTATTATCTAGATACATGCCTGACCCAATTCAACACGGCTGGGTAGTAATGGATAACTTTTTTCTTTTTTACGGTGTCTTGTGTTTGTTTGGAATCAGTTTTATGACTTGATATTAAACAGTCAAATTTATGCATAAAGTCAATGAATTTATTTAATTGAGAGTCTAGAGGATTAGCTACTGTAGGGGTTCTTTCTGCTCACTATTTTTATGTTTACAGAAAAAAAACCCTTGAAAAAGTGAGTACTTTTGACAGGCTCAGCCTCTGATGCTTTGAAATGTTGATGACCCTGTTGATCCTACATTAGTCAGAAATGGCCTACTCTTGGATGGATAATTGAAATTAAAAAGTGATGCTTTTGCATCCTTGGGACGTAATTGTTTGCTATTTCGTAGAGAGGTTGGTGAAGGCACTAATCCAAGCTGCCCAAAACAGACTGAGACTTTGTAGCAAGTCTGTGGCTTGTGAGGTTTCCTGCCTCCCCAGCTTCTGTTATTATGGGACCAAACAATAAAGGATGTTGTGATCTCTTTCTTTTGCTGCCACTTGTGCCAAAATGTTGTAGTTTTCTAAATGTGGATGAATTTATAGCATGCCCACACTTTCATCTTTCAGGTTAATGGGGGAGGTTTGTATGAATTTATAGATTTATTACAGGCTTATTGGCATGTTATGAGCTTCTATGTGAAATGTAGTCACAGTTTAAGATTTAAAAAGTTGTGTTGACAGCAGCTGGGTTCTTCTAGGAACTGTACTGCTGAATGGTTTGCACTTTAAAAATCTGTCCTTTTTTAGGCATCTGGGTAGGAATGTGAGAGTCTGCAGTTGGGCACATGATTATGAACAGGAACAGTCAAAATTTAAGAAAATTAAGAAAGGTTAATTATCAAGGAGAAGAATCAAACTTGAGGAAGGCTCAAAAAAATAGGTAAAAAAGAGGCAGAAATTGCTAAGTAAGCCAGGAGTGACAACTGCTTTTAAGAATACTAGATTTTAAATCAAGATCTCTGAAATAGAAATGAGGAACAATGCTTGCAAGTTTTAACTACATTTTCTCTTTTTTTTTTTTTTTTTTTTTTTTTTTTTTTTGTGATAAGAGGTGTGTACTCTTGATTAAATGGTTTTAATCCCATCTGGGGTTGAAGTGACAAGTCCAGTGAAACCCTATTTTATTTTTATGATCTATGTGGTGAGTTGGTTCAGAGTATATTTCTCCTCCTTGTCCCTGGAGAGCTGTCTGTTTTTAATATACTTGTTTTTCCTCTGAAGTACGCTCTGAAATATGGGGGTTTTTTTTCAGCATGGGTACCTTTTTCACAGTGTTGCTTTAATCTCCTGATAAGATCAGTTTCATTGGTTAATCAGGTTGGGAAAAATCATGATGAAGAGAAATGAAGCAATAGAAAACAGATCTGCTGTAAGATTAAGGGCTCGGCAAACACTGCTGTTTACTGTACTGATAATCAAAAAGCTTTTTGTTCCCAAATTTCAACAAGATTCATGTTACAGCCTCACCTGCCTCAGAAGATTAATTTTACCACCATGTGAACGAGAAAAACAGTTTTGTAAGAGTGAAAACGAATGAATTCTTTTTACCAGCAACTTGTGTTTCGTTATTGCATATTTATACTTTCTCCCAGTCTTATCAGAACAGCTGAAGGGCAAGTGCGAGGCAAGAGCACTTAAGTTTAATCTGAAACATAAGATATTTTTAGCTTTTATTAATTGATTGCCAGAAAGTCATTCTGGTCACTGATGTACTCTGGAGTGTCAGAAAAGCTCTATTTGGACATGACTGTGGCTGAGAGAGGTGGTGCTACTGACTGTGCTTTCAGTTGTTCACACAATTTGTACACCCCAGGTGTGCCCTTGACTACTGCTGAGTGGACAGGTAGCTTAAATGGGAATTGCAAATACCTGGCACGTTTGAGATTTTGTTCATGGTAAAATCTGAGAAAACATTTCTTCACTGTCTTAATTTTTTGCATCATCAGCTTGAGGCACCTCAGTTCTGCGAGCCTCTGAGAGCATGGACCAAGTTGTAATGCATCTCCACCTCTTGTGGTTCTCCAAATTGTGTTCGTCTGTTTTAATTAAATACTTAATCTATAACATTGAAAAATAATTATATCAAAAGAAAATAGCTTCCCTGGGGGTCCTTGCTGCTGCTGCCCAATGCTTTATAAGCCATCACTAGGAGAGCAGTGCCAGGATGATGTGTGGATCTAATAGATCGGCATGATGAGGTGGAGCTGGAAGAGAGATGGTTTGGTTTCTAACATTATCTATCTTCCTACATTCTGGTTTTCAGGTCAATTTCTTTGTGAAGACCAGGCCAGTGTGGTCAGATTTATGAAGAGCAATAAAATACTTCAGTTGGTTGAGTTCATTAGCATGGCAAGTTCCTATGTAATTTTTCCATAGCTGTTGAGATGCCTTAGGATCCTTTGGATCCATTCTCAGCAGAGGTAAAGGAACTTAATTTTACGGACTTAGATCAAAGCACATCATTTTAAGCCCATAATAGTTTGACTTCTGAAAATGGTACATACACTCCTAAGAGCTTAAGAAAACATGACGACAATTCTCACTGAAAGTCAACAGGATTTAGAATTTCAAAAGGCAAAGTACTTTCTGAAAATGGCACATTACTATTTCCTGTATTCGGGAAGCTGTGGCTTGTTTGTCAACCTAGTTTTACTCTAAAGAAGATCAGAAGTCACACCAGCCCTCATCTGTTACCAGGTCTCACACATGAGGATGAAAAGTGAACATACAGTCAAAATTTTAATTTTCAAGGTTTTCATTTTCAGTGAAGTCTTATTTTAGTCAAAATGAAAAAGGCCAATTTGACCATGCATTTTCTCAGATCGTATTTTTTTGCAGATCAGTGGGTCTTTGTCCATGATCAGAAATTCCTCAAGAATCATGGCAACCCTTTAATCATTACTGTTGTAATCAAATGTAAATCATAATTCCTGATTATCTGCATGAGAGGATTGAGGGTACCCTCAGTAAGTTGGTGGACAGCACCATGAGCTTGGGTGGGAGCGCTGATCTGCTTGGAAGGCAGGAAGGCTCTGTGGTGGGAGTTGGATCAATGGGCTGAGGGCAGGGGTATGAGGTTCAGCAAGGCCAAGTACCAGGTCCTGCATTTTGGCCACTTCCCTGTGCAGAGCTGTGGGATGGGGACAGAGTAGGCTGGGGGTGCTGGGTGACAGTGGCTGAACATGAGCTAACGTGTGCCCCTGTGGCCAGTGGTATTCTGGCTTGAGTCAGCAATAGTGTGACCAGCAGGACCAGGACAGTGATTGTCCCCCTGTGCTTTGCACCGGTGAAGCCACACCTCAAGTGCTGTGTCCAGTTCTGGGTCCCTCCCTTCAGAAGGGACACTGAGGGGCTGGAGAGGCTCCAGAGAAGGGCAGCTGAGCTGGTGAAGGCTCTGAAGCACAGGTTCTATGAGGAGCAGCTGGGGGAGCTGGGGGTGTTTAGCCTGGAGCAGAGAACGCCCAGGGGTGACTTTATTGCTATCTACAAGTGCTTGAAAGGAGCATGTAGCCTGGAGGGGGTTTTTCCAGCTACAGCACCAGAGGACACAGCCTCAAGCTGCACCATGGGGCATCAGGAAGAATTTTTTTTTCACAGAAATGGTTGTTGAGCACTGGAACAGGCTGCCCAGGGAGGTGGTGGAGTCACCATCCCTGGAAGAGTTCAAGAAATGACTGGATATGGCACTTAGTGCTGTGGTCTAGTTGTCATGGCGGTGGTCAGTCAAAGGCTGGACCCCATGATCTCAGAGGGCTTTTCCAGTGCTAAATGACTCTGTGATTATGGCTTTAGGGATGAGCTGCAGACCAATTCTCATTATTTTCTGCAATCCAGTCTTGATTGCTTTGGTTGAGATGCCGTGGCTGTTTGTTAAAGACAAACTTGTTTTGTGTCTTCATGCATCAGAGATGGCCAAATGGAAGGTACAGATTACAGGAGGAGAGTCTGTAGGTGCACACACATGAGGAAGATCTGAAGAAATGTTACTGCTGCTGACACTATGGTATGATGTCATGGACAGAGGATTTCCAATAAGCAAATAATGTAAAATACTTCTTGTCATTTATAGTGGGATAAATCAGATAAGAGGCTTTTCAAATTGAAGATGTCCTTTTCATGATCTTTGAACCCAAATCCTGGAGCCTTAACAAATCTCACTGCAGGCAGGAGCAGCTTTGGAGCACAAACACATCTCCACAGTAGATAAGATTACCCGATTAATTTAAGCTCATAAAACAAAGGTCCCATTACTGTAAAAACTTGTCATGGTTGATTTTTGAAGGTCACTTTCTGCTATGGCAACAGAGAAACTGTGCTTGTGAAAGGAAGAATCGTGTTTTAATGGGGAGACTACACATAGGCATAAAAAGCTGCTCTGGCATTTGCTGAAGGTACCAGCAGTCCCTTTAGAGAATATTCATGATGGATCCTTCTTCCCCTGATCTGATCTGACTGGTATCTTTCTCTGGTTATGTTTAGACTTGTTTTGTTTTTGTTTATTTATGATGAAATTGTGCTGTTGCTCAAGTTAAACACAAAATAACTGGTTAACCTGGGATAGTTGAAGTATTTCTAAAGGATTTACTATTCCTGGTGAAATACATGGGCAATCAGAAACCAGTGCTTTGTCATGTCAGGTTGGGATGGACCGCATGAAAGGGAGAGAGCTGTCCACTGATGCACCAGGACTGCTGCTGGTAGCAGGTGTGGGTGGGACTTTCATACAGGGCTTTTCTTCAGGTATTTTTCTCACATTTTCCATAAGAGGAATTCAATCCTATCTTGAAAGATACGAAAAAAGGAGAAGACGCTGGATGATCTGATGGTTTCATTGGATCAGATCCCAGACACAACCCATCAAAAGCTAGGACACACATGCAGATGAAACAATATTTGGGTTCTCTGCTGTTGAATAATTTCGCTTTATGGTGATCATATTCATGTCCAAAACATGTTAAAAACTGAAGGTTATAGCAAAATGATTGCTATATATAATTTTAAAACAGAGTAAATAACACATTTTTCTTTATATTTGCAATCTGATCTGACTGCTCAGTTAAGGCCAAGTCACACTCTTGAATTTGTTAGGAAGAATTTAATATATGTGAAAGTCCAGAGCTGATCCATAACCTAAACCCATGTTAAAGTTCCCTGCTAAAAGCATTATTCCTCTGACGATTTACATCACCTGATGGCTTCACAGTGTAGTGGCTGTATTTACAGTGTGTTACTCTGCATTAGGTGCTGCCAGCCATCTGTAAAGTGCACTGCAGCTTGTTATCACCTGCTTATGGGCATTAAAAAGACTGATGGTTCAGATTCTCCTATACAGAGAAGCCCCTTTTTGTCACTCTGTCTGGTTTAAAGGGACTCTGAGCTGCAATTACTATGATCTATTTCTGCTTTATGGTCCATCTGTACTTCTGCACTGTGTAAAGGATCCCAGCATAAATGAAAAGAGGTTACTGGGAATCTGGTCATGTTCAGCTGGAAGGTGGACCAAAGATCTCTGGAAAATATTCATAGTAATGCACTGATCTACTGTGAACACTGTCCCTTAAATTCGTAATCTATCTTGCCTGCCTTGCAGATGAGGAACCCAGTGCACAGAGGGAATAGATGATGTGCCTGCTGTGTGCAGCAGAACCTGAGCCCTGTTGCCAGAACCAAGCAGAAGGATTTATATCTTTGAGGATGAAGGCACATGTGCAGAATGAAGGATTTTTTTAGCAGAAAGCAGATTTTTTTTCCCACTGAACTCCCTTCAGAGGGAAGTAAATCTGATCAGAGTGCGCTTTGGGACCATCAGAGGACAGAGTTGTGGAATGCTATAGGACAACCCTCTTGCTGATTCCCTGGCACTGCAGCCTTTCATGTCCTGGGAATGAGGAACATTCTGCATGGCTGTTTGCCCTGGAAATGCTGGGGTCTTGGAGCCTGAACTCCCAAACAGCAGGGAATGTAGGGGCTGCCAGAAATTTGCTAACAAACCAAGCCTTTAAATTTTTGAATGGAAATTGCCCGTTAGCTATGGTTGCATTGGCAAAACATGTCCATTTATGCTAAAGATTTGTTAATTTGCTGAAATCTGATAAAATGAGAAGTTTCTCAAATTATCCTATTGGTGTTGCTCTCAGCACTCACTTCCTGGACTTAATCACCCAAGAGTCCTTGTCTCTCTGTCTCTCTTGCTTTTGGCTCCTGCATGCAGAGGGGAAATGCTTCCGCCGCTAACTGATTTTTTTCTTTTTTTTCTGCTTCTTTATCTCCTTTAATAGGTTGCTGGAGCAAAATTGCCAAATTTCAGCACTCACTGATCATTACTCCATCATATCCCTCAGCTGCAAGGAACCATGTCCCCACTGTACTGTGGCAGGAGAGTTGTAAATGAAATGCTTTGAACATAGCATTGGTGTTTCTGGAAATTGTCACATGCCTTGGTGACTGTGACTCTTGGGGGATAACAGCAGTGGTGTAGAAACATTTACAGCTAACTGTGCACCCATATGGAGAATTCCCTGTGATGCTGCTGATGGATCACAGTGTGTCATGTCTGCAGTGCTTCACACAGGAGACCACAGTCAGGGGACGTGGGAACAGCAGTTTGAACATTTTTGTTGTTTGTTTTCAAGAGGTTGGTTGCCAGATCTGAAGCGTCCCAGGTTGGAGCCAGCTCACCCTGTCTGGGGACTGTCTCCATGCCCATGTTGCCAATGTGCCACAGTGCTGCTCTGCCCTGCCTGGGGTGCAAGGGCCCTGTAAGGGACTGTGGGTGTGGGCATAGGGAAGGGGAAAGGTCAGGAAGAACAAACAGAATGCACAGAATGAAGCCCCACTGCATCTCATTCTTTTCCTTTCACTTTGGCTAGTGGTGCAAGTTAAAGCCACATCTACTCCTCTGTCCTCAAAATTTTTAACTTAGGCCAGAACTGGAGAGCAGAGTGTGATCCGGTATTTTTCTTTGTTGCACTTGGAATGCCCTAACTCGTATGTTTATTGTCACTTTATACACAAAACCAAAGAGAGGTAGGAGATTATCTGTCTGGAAATGCCTATTTTGAAATAATAACATTCTTCTTCTGTGTTTGCCTGTGGTGCTCTCTATTAAGGATGATATAGAATAAAACTTTTCAGGACAGTCATTTGGGGATACTTGTGTCTCAGCAGCACTTGAAGAGGCAAATCAAATGTTTGCAATGACTGGGAAAGGCACAGAGAGCAAAATTGAAAATGTCACTATGCCACTGCATAGATCCGTGAGTCACACAAGCTTTGATTATACTGTGCTGTTTCCCTCATTTCTAAAGGATATATCAAAGCTAAAAAAGGTTCAGAGAAGGGCAGCAAGTATGAAAGTAGATATGGAATAGCTTCTGTGCAAGGAGTGACTCAGAAGACAGTGTCTTTTCAGTGTGGAAGCAGGAAGAGATAGGTAAATAGGTAAATAATGGCTGGGTGACTGGCTAGGTTGTCTGGGTCCTGGTGGCACGTGAAGCCAGAACCTGCCAGCCCTGGCTGAAGTAGGAACTTGATTGATTGACTGATTGATTGATTGATTTCTTCTCTGTGCTGAGGTGCCACAGGAAACTCTGAAGTACTGCTTAGGTGCTGTAGCAGCTGGAGTCCAGTTCTGTGTTTGCAGAACTCCTGTAAAAGTGCAAAGCCTCCTGCTGTTACAGCTTGTTCTCTGGCTGCTCGGACAGGGAGGTTATGGATATGAATTGCAGACACAGCTGGAGGCAACATGACCATTTGCTTTTATCCCTGCCAGTTCTTTTCCTTTTTTTTTTTTTTGTTGCAAATTGTGCTGGTAAGTCCCTGCAGGCAATTACACCTGTATGTGGCCAGTGTAAACAAAGTGGAAGGTCACTGAGGTGGAACATAAGGTGAACTGAGACAGAGGTATTTTTTCTGCATTTTATGGGTATGATTGCCTCTGGTTCACAAGGGAGATTGGTTCATGCTGTAATCAGCAGTGAGCTCTTCCTTGCATCCTATTACCAGTCCTTCACAGCAATGATTTTCTTGCTTATTTCTCTTTTTGTTATTAATATCTGCATTTTTCAGCTTATGACTTGGAATTTTGGAATCTTCAAAGGTCCTTGACTGTTTTTGCTTCATGGCCTGCCTCTCAGAATTGCTGAGTCTTAGAAGCTGCTCTTGAGCCCAGTGGGAGATTTTGTTGCCCATAATTTCTGAAATTATGTTACTTCCCAGAAGTTGTGATGCCTTCTGCCACTGCAGCATGCTCTGTTTTTTAAACAGCATTTTTCCCACAGGGAATGTAGGTTGCAGTTACCCACAAAGCTCCATCTCATGGTGTAGCAGACATCATTTATTGCTTCAGTGGTCTGGTTGAAGGGTGCTGCTATCACATCTACTCAGGCCCATGTTACAAACCTGGGAAATGACTTGATTTTCCCTCAGTTTTAAGGTTACATCTGTATTTTGGAAAAAGTATGGGAAAATGGCTCTGTAAAAATAAATGTCACGGGGAAGGATGTATAATGATCAGGTAGGGTAAATCCAGCTCTCTTACTCCACAGCATTTGGGACAGTTCTAATTATCACTGTCAAGATCTGTTGCAGGGTCAGTGCTGTGCTTAGCTCCTGCTCTGTTCTGCCATGGCCACATAACAAGGGAAGCATCTCAGAGAGAGCAGAGTGTCCAACAGTACTGAAAGACAGCTGGTCCCAGTGCTGCCCATTTGATCCCTGAGTAGCAGCACAGCTTACGGACACCACACGCCTGCCATCGGGCACTGCAGCCCTGCAGTGTCCCGAGTGTCCCTTATTTTGCTTTTGACAGAGCAGCTGTCTCTTCTCCTGTCTGAAAAAAATAGCTCTTGCCCTGATTAATAAACATGCAGTGAAGCCACCTGAACATTTAGGGGGAATATCTTTTTTGCACTTCCCCACCTGCATCCCCGCTGCTTAACAACATCACTGAGCTGCATTCTGTCCTTCCCCTTCCCTATGCATTTGAAACAGCTCTCCCTGGGTAGCTGCAAACTCCTCTCTTTTCAGCAGATGAATAAAACATCACGGCCTTACGTCACTGTAAAACCTGCCTGGCTGTGCTTTTTTAATCCTCTGCTTATTTATTTACTTATCTGCGACGTGCGTCACTAATAAAATTTAAATGTTATGTTAAAGACTGATGTTAGGAAGGTTTGGTTTTTTTCCCCCCTTATTGACTGGCTCCTGGATACCACAGGGAAATATTACAGCATATATTTTATTATTCAAGATGATGCTGACGTAGAAGTTCCCTGATTCATCTTTCACCATTTCTCTGACACTCAAGAAATTTCTTGCCTGCAGCCAGTGTGATAAACCTTAAAGAGTTATTTTTACAATGTATGAGATTATAGAAATACATTATTATAAACCAGTGATGTTTTTTGGTTAGATAATGTAACTCATGGTGCCAGAGTGAGTGAGTCTGTGCTCCTAGGCTTTGAAATGTTGAACATTGTAATTTGGAAAGGGAGAGTTTTTATTACTGTTTCATTACCACTGTACCTCAGATGTGAGGAATGAGTCACAATGAGTTTCTTAGGATGTGCTTGTTTTTGTCAACAAAAGCAAAACATGGTTCATCATGGCAAAGGCAGACTGACCCAAAGGCCTTAGTCCCTATTTGAGAGCAGGGTGATGAATCTGATAGAGAGTTTATACATACTTTAATAAGGATGTATGGCTGATGTCAGACGGAATCTCCTCTGGTTGCAGAATTCAGGAAGTTCATGTGTTGTTAATGGTTTGGGTTAGAGTGCTTTTATTTTTGGCTGAAGGTTTGTAAATGTTTTGATGGAAATTTTCTCTCTTGTGCCATCCAAATTTCATCACCAGGTGCACTTGACTTCTCTTTGCGAGTGTCTAAGTCATGAAAAAATTCGGAGAATGAGCTTCTGATCATATGGAAATCAATGAAAATGTCCTGTTGCCTGCAGGGATACAGATGTTCCACTTGTATGCATCTCCATATCTTACACCAAGTAATCACAGGTTTTGTTCAGCCATTTACTGTAGTTTTCTTGTCCTGGTTTTTTGCTGTTTCTTTGTCATTCTGCCCATTTGGTCTGTCCTAAAAGTAGGTTTATATATTTTATGGCATATTCTGTGTCTTTCCAGGGACGTTCTAGTCCAGCTTTGTCCTAGATAACGTAAAATTTAGGTAGGAGATCCAGTTTCAAAAACCTCAATTAGTAGAAGTCCAGGCTATACATGTTCCAATAATCAGGGAGGAAAAATTTTACTGAGACACATAGAGCTGCAAAAAATGTAATGATGCTGTCCAGATTTGGGTCTGACCCCTCAAGGCCTTCCAAAACATAGTTTGTGTTGCTTTTGACACTGTAAAAAAATTTGTGTATGTGAGTATGTGTGTGGCAAAAGGCAGGTTTTGGCCCTAAATATATCAAGGTCATTTACCAAAAGGGTGGTGTTAAATCCTTTGGGAAATGCAGGCATGAGCCAACACAGGAGGGACAAAGCAGAGCAGCTGGTGGCTAGGCTGAGGGATCTTGCCTAGCTTCCAAAGTAATTTGGACACAGAGGAAAATTCCCAGATTACTGTACCAACATTAGGGTGGAGGCAATTGGAGCACAGCCCTTTCTGCTGAGTGCAGCCCTGCTCTTTGTGTATGTATTAAGTTGTGGGGTTTATTAATGTTAGACTTTGAAAACACTTGGCCTGGCAATGTGTTTTTGTAAGCTGTGGAGACGTTTAAACTGAGGCCAAGCAAACAAGTGAAGTGCAATGAGAGTTTTGTTGGACCAGGTCCAATTTGATAAGAAGAATGAGATGACTAAGCATGTACTGAGCTTTAATGCTACTCAGTGCATCATCATTTCAGTTGTGTCAATGTTTCCATTATAAATACCTCTTCTCAGGGGAACTCAGCTACACATCTCGTTTGGGGCTGGAAAATTCCATTTAGAGAATGTTATTAATTATTTAAAAATACACATTTGCTTTTTAGGTCAAGATTTTTGAAGTAGTGATGTGCAGTGCTCAGCTGGAGACAATTCAGAGGCCTGGTTTTCAGGTGGTCACTAATGAGAAAAATAATCCTCCCTCTCTGCCCATCCCATTTTCAGATGCAGCTGCTCTAGTTAAATTTCTGGAGTATTTGTAACTGTTCTATTTTTTCTTCCTCTCTTACTTCTTGATCATGACCAGAACCTAGAGATGGGTGGCTTGATTTACTTTTCATTAAGAAATAAAAGGCCTAAGATCAGAATGTGGCTTGGAGTTATATTTGAACTTACTGTATAAAATGAATGGGGATCACTCTCATGTCCCTTCTGCTGCCATTTGCCACTTCTGCCTGACTGTGCTAAGGCAGTGGTGCCTGTTTTGTTAGCTGTGTCCATTTGACATGAGTCGTGCCAAACACCAGGGTCTCCCAAGCCTTGTGCAGGTTGGTCAAGGCTTGTGTTGTTCTTCCAGATCTGTGTGTATGTCCATGTGCTCCCTCACAAAGGGGTGACTGCCCACAGACAGCACTGCCAGCACTGAGGTTTTGTACCTTCTCACCTCTTTGTGTTCCAGACCAAAAGGACAAGCCCAAGAAGGGAGGGGAATTGCATAAGTGCTTGTTTCTGGCAGCACAGCATGTAGCTGGGCACGTGGCAGGCACAGCTAAATACCAGTGTCTGGTCAAACCATTACAGCTGGTTAGGTTACCACGCAGTATGTAACTGGAGAATCATTTCTCTGGCTCTGGGTGAGCAGGAAACCCCCTGGCAGACAGTGGCACTGTGGGATAAGCTACAAAGAACTCAGTGGAACTGATTTTATGACATGCATCACATATTTTTCCCAAGCAGTACAGAAAGGCTGTAACTCCAAACCACCAGAAACAGCCCAGGCAGTGGTTCTTTGTGTGCAGCAGAAGCAGATTAGCAGATGGCATTTTCTGTCCTTAATCTACAAAGCACATTGAAAATTCAGAAACAGATCTAAGTGCCTTTAAAAAGACAACATTGTGCCTGGTAAAGCGTCTGTCTCTTTGCTCAATGGCATTTACTTAAAAGAAAGTGCTAGAAGAAGTCATTAGCCAATATTTTTAGGAGCAGCCACATCCAAAAGTTCAATACACTAGAAAAAGTTCAGGGTAGCTGTAAAAGGAATATTTGCAGCTTGACAGATGAGTCTGTAGGATGCTATTTTGCAGTGAGCTTTGAGACCAGAGTAGCAGTAGTAGTTGCTTTCATGTCCCATACTGTGAACTCGATGCCCAAGCATTGACACAGCTGTCTCCCTTTTTTTTTTTTTATGGCTTCAACAGTCTAATATAAAACTAGTGGTGAGATTTTATCAATTCTGATAATAAAAATAACACATGGGTTTTTGCAGTGTGCTTTTCTTGTCTTGTGTGCGTTCTGGAAATCTGTCTGTAGCAGTATCCTTTACAAACTGTGGCCAGGGAGAATTTTGAGGCTACTGAAAGTAAAAGATGGGTACTGTATGATTTGTTTCTTTCAGTAGCTGAATTAGACTGATACATTTTCCAAATCTAGCGATTTCCTGTATTTCAAGGTAATACCTAACGGAAAATGCAATGTATTGCTCATCATGGGCAGTGTGCTATGAGAAGCCCTGTGACAGGGAAGTGCAGGATGTCACTCCTTGGAATGTCAAGGGGTTGATGGGCAAGACCTGTCTCAGCTTGAGAGCCAAGAGGAAGCTTGAGTCAAGACAGCTGAGGGCAACCCATGCACAAGGGATGAGGTGTAAAGTTAGCTAAGAGCAGGTGGGAAATGTTGCTGTCCTATGTCGATGGGAGCAGGTCAATGTGCTGAGAAGTCCTGAGATCAAAATCCCTTTCTTCCTTCTGGTCTTGGTACCTTTGACTCTCAGTCACACAGGATGGTCACCCAGAATGGTGAAGAACACAATGTAAAATGCTGTTGCAGTTTATTATGCTGCTAATGGGTAAACTAGAATCCTTTGTCACAAACAGCAAAAAGCCATTTGAATCAGAATCATGAACCAAAGGCTATCTAAACCCTTGCAAGCTTGTCTCTTCTAAATTTGAAAAAGCATTTCTCATTTTGACTCACAGTCTATGCAGGGAACTTCTTTAGTTATTCCTGAGAATAATTATCTATATTTAGGAGGCAAGTCTTTGATTTTCCTATGAAATAGGAACTGGTTTTGGAATTGGAATGGCAAGTCTCTGACATTTTGCTTCAAGGACATTTCAGTCTCAGTTTTTCCAGATGTAACCCAATGCACTCAGAGTTGGAGAAAATTTATTTTTATCTTTAGTACCAGTGGTTTAGCTAGTCAATGCAGGTTTCAAATTGCTTTATTCTTGCAAATGTTCAGCAGGACTAGATGGCTCGAACTCTTCTCATTTTGATTTAGGTGGGTTGCTCTTTAACTCAGCAATATAATAAAAATTGTCAGCTGCTTGATGATTTGTCTTCAGATGACCAGTTTGGGATTAGTCCTATAATATGTTAAGAGAAAGTATTCTTAAGTTATAAATTGTATAAAGAAAAGATGTCTTAGTGGTGCTAGGCCCATGTTTGCACTGAAAATTGTCAGCATCCATTATATGCTTTATTGCTTAGATAAATGCATTATTTAGGACTGTAACATGGTTCTTGTGGTTTGAGAGTACGTTTATTTAAGTGGTGCATGTGGAGCTGTAACTCCTGACAGAGACTTTTTGCCTAAGCAAGGCATCAGGGGAAGTAATTGCTGGACTGAGTAGTGAGCTGATCATACAAATCAAAATGAAGAACTACTCATGAAAACTTTTTTTATTCTCTTTCTCAGGAAGTGCATGAGAGGTAATACTGTGTGAGATTGGTGTCTGAAGCTGTGGAGCAGGAACTGAAATTCAGCAGAGACAAATGCAGGGTCCTGCACCTGTGGAGGAACACCCCCAGGCACCAGCAGAGGCTGGGGACCCACCTGCTGGGGAGCAGCTCTGTGGAGAAGGACCTGGGGGTCCTGGAGGACAGCAGGAGCCAGCAGTGCCCGTGTGGCCAAGAAAACCAAAGGTATCCTGGGGTGCATTAGGAAGAGCAGTGCCAGCAGGTCAAGGTGCGCCATCCTGGCCCTCTGCTCAGCCCTGGTGAGGCACATCTGGAGTGCAGTGTCCAGTTCTGGGCTCCTCAGTACAAGAGAGACACAGAGCTCCTGGAGCAGGTCCAGTGGAGGGCTATGAAGACGATCAAGGGACTGGAGCATCTCCCTTCTGAGGAAAGGCCTCGAGAAGAGATGGTGGAGAGGGGACATTATCAATGCCTGTCTGTATCTGAAGGGAGAGTGCCAAGAGGAAGGGTTCAGGCTTTTCTTTTACCAAGCAACAGAACAGGAGGCAATAGGCAGAAATTGATGCACAGGACATTCCACTTGAATATGAGGGAGAACTTTACTGTGCAGGTGACCATGCACTGGAACAGGTTGTTCAGAGAGGTTGTGGAGTCTCCCTCACTGAAGATAGTGAAAAACCCTGACACAATCCTGTGCCATCTGCTCTGGGATGACCCTGCTTGAGCAGAGAAATTCAGCCAGATGACCCACTGTAGTCCTCTCCAGCCTGACCCATTCTGTGTGATTTTTGTGACCCTAAACAAAACAAGACCATGTGCATATAAAGTGGTGTTCCTGTGGTTTTCACTTGGCTGCTGAAGCAGATAACTAACTTCTCCAGAGAGCTGGGAGTCTGGGGTTGCCCCTGGTGGGCTTGCAACACCGGAGAGGTTTTAGGAAGAGAAAAAGGCAGCCCTAAGGAATTGTCTCCAGAGAGCAAGGTGTTCACAGTACCCTGAGAAAGGCTAAAACAACCATTGGTATGCAATATCAAATAGTCAAGTCTTAGTGAACTTAATCTAGGAGACAAGTGGGAATGGTGGAGTCCTGATCTTGTCATTCAAGAGTAAAGACATCACAAAAAGGTAGGCAGAGAAATACCCAAACTGTGGGCAGCAGAATGAGAGGTGTGGGAACTGATTCTGTTTTATTTCAAATGCAAGCAGAATGCCCCACAGAGGGTAACACAGAGCACCAGGGTCTCTTTCAGTGCTCTGTGGCCCCAGCAGCCCTAATAAACAGTGACTATAGGCTGGCAAGGTGTGACCAAGGACAGTAGCCACCCTGCAGGATGGAGAAGCAACAGAGACCCCCACAGAGAGCATCCATGGGATTTCAAGGGGGAAAGGCTTTCGGGAAGAACTTAGAAAATCTCCAGTTTGCTAAATTTTACAAATTACTGGATCTGTTCAGTGTCTCGTTTCCCTTCTGTTTAATGAAGGGAAAGATGCACGTTTTGGCATGTTCCTGTCATGTGTTTTTGATAGATATGAGTCTTTAAAAATGACTGGAAAGGGAAGGGAGATTAGAAAAATCAGCTGGGAATTAATTCTGTGTTCTGTTTCTGCTTCTGTCACTGGCTTTCTACATGACCCCAAATGAATAATTTTATATGTAATTTCCATAAGAATAAGTAGGAGAAGCCAGACCCTCATTGCTCAGAGTTAATGTGAGAGTAATGCTCTCCTTCCACACTATTTAGCTTAGTCATGCCTCGGGGCAGGCAGGGACCATCTCACAGAACATGTTTGTCAAGGGTACTCTTATGTGTTTTTAGTGTCCTGGATGTGGTCTGGAGGCTGGAGAGCATGCTGCAATAAAAGGAAACCTTTATTAATAATACAAAGGAGTTCTGCTGCAATGAAAGAATTCATTAAAGATTAAGCTGGTTATTAGTGGAGAGGGTGTGTCTGTGTTTTAAGTGCAGTATTCATGGAGACCCTCTCCCCAGAAATACATGTTAATTATTCCTAACTTTTCTCAGAGGCTTGTTTTGCTGTCTTGTGATAAAATCTCAAGGTCAGGAAGGAAGACACTTTTAGTGATGCTCATACAGTTGGCATTGTAAAATTTTATTTTTAAGTGAAGGTGGTGCTAATGGAAAGGGTGATAAATTTTAATTTCTATTAAATACTGGTGCACTGGCTATAACTATCTAGTAGCACTTGCACAACACTGTTGACAGGCTTGCTAATGGATTAAAGGGAGTTGATGTCATGCTAGCTATGGAGTGGAAATGTAAGCAGAACTTGTAGTTTTCTTGTCCAGTATACTGGGGAGTGCCGACCAATTGCCAAAAATTCTGAAGAAACCTGAACAGTTCATCACTCTGATCGTGTTTCACTCCCTCATTTCTCAGCTTCAGGACTATAGGGCCTGCTCCAGTGGAGAACAAAAGGAGCATGAGAGCTGATGGCTGCATCAGAGGTGCCCAGGCAGGTGTGTAAAGTTAAATCCAGAGGAAACAGTCATGGGAAACAAGGGCAAATAAGATTGCAAGGAAAGGAGTGCAGCTGGAGGTGTGTTGGGAGTGGGCAGCTTGAGGAAGGTAAAAGCGAACTGCAAGTCCTGAACTTTGAGACAGGGAGTGACTTCCATGGGCTGTTTCAGCACACCCAAGTGGTGGGAGCTGCCAGGGGGGCACATCCAGGACAGAAATTCTAGAGAGCTGCAAGTATTTGTGCTGTGTCTTTTTAAGAACAATAAGCTGTTTAGGTTTTTTGTTTTTTTGGTGGGTTTCTTTGGTTTATGTTGTGTGACCCCCTCACCTTTTAATTTTTTTTTTCCTTCTGAATTCAGTAATGTATAGAAGGGAATTAAACTCACTTGCAAAGAAGCACAGGACTTGGAGATGCAGGACATTGGTTTCACTGGCTATTATAAACTCTTTTCTGGGTGGCCTGGGGCAGGTGAGTTTTTGGGGTGTGTGCCCTGTCTTGCTTATGTGGAAAGCAACATGACTTAGATTTCTGGAGCAGGTTAAACTCTGGTATTTGGGACATACTGTACTAGTGATGAATGAGTCCTTTCCCAACAAACTTTAATTCTCTTAGATTTCAACTATCCATTTTTTAATGGCCAAGAGGCTGTCTGAGAAGCATTATGATGCTGATTTGGACCACTTGACAAATCACAGTGTTTGGGTTTTCCATTAATAAGACAGAAAAAAATGTAGGTCTGTCAGATGATTGTGGTGCTTAGATAATCTCTTCCTTTGCTGTTTGTCAGAGCAGTGTTATAATTAGTCCTTTGCATTTTTCTCATTTAATTCATCCCTCACTGCATGTATCTTATCATGCACTATCATGAGGCAAGTTGAAACATTAATTAATTTGAGCCATTTCAGAGAGCTGAAGGACTCATTTAGCTGTCTTTTCCCTTTGAATTCAGAGACCAAGATTGTAGCTACTTGCTGCCTTCAAGTGAGAACGGTCTCTGGCAAAATTCTTCACCTCAAGTGAACTTGCAGACATGCGATTTCTTGACTGGCACCTGCCATTTAATACCTAAGTTCTCCATCTAGAAATGCAGAAGAATTAGTGAATTCTTGTATTATGTATCCTGAATTGTGTATGGATAGGGATCTGTGTCTCTGGATCCTACTTACACTCCCTTAATATGTTTTATAATTCAGATGTGGATACAGTGTTTTTAAAAAACAACCATCAACCCCCTATATAGTATGTTTTACTGTAATTTCTTTATTTGGTCCTGAGTATCTTCTTACAAGTATTTCTGTGGACATGCAAAGAGTACCTGCTGTTCCTTGCAAGACTGGTTTCCAGCCCTGCCTGCATTATGGATAAAATCCTTGTTTCAGTCAGGAAAGCATCCTGCTGCAGATATTGGTCTCTGTGCTAAATACTGGCTTACAAGCAATCAATGCAGTATGGAAAACTGAGGTGTAATATGAATTTTCAAACCGAGGCAAAATTGACACTCTGTAATCTGAAACATTAAGGTCGAAGGCAGGCTGGGTCATCAGGAATTAATGAAAACCAAAAACTGAGGAGGAGAAACTTTGAAAGACATTCAAACACATCACAGAAAATCCAATTCTTCTGTCTTCCTTTTCAGATCTGAAGGCACACTCCAGCTCACTTGGCCTTCACCCTGGTCTAAAACAAGTGTACTCACAGCTGGCTATCAAAACCATGCCAGTCCCAGTGTAACCTTTCCTCCTGTTTTTACACCATCCTAAAGAGCTGCAAGGTAAAAGGCACTGGACACTTTCCCCATGTTAATATTAATTTGGTTGTCCACTTCTGTTTTTCATCTGTGGCTAGTTTCTTGTGGCTGTTACATCCAACTCGACAAGTGCTGACATTTTTCTCCCATTCTTCAGACAGTGCTGTGAATGGATTTATGTAACTGTCTTTCCTGCTCTGTGTCTGATTTTATAGCTTGATGGATAGGTCAATTTTCAGAGGCATGGGATCCACAGTGATGCTGCTTTTAGTTGCCATTTTTTTTCAGGTCTCCTTGACAAAATGCAGGTGAGTATTTTGCAGTCAAAAGGGTTTGGAAATTCTGCTGACTGATCACTTTTCAACAATTTGATTATTGCTAAATTCTGTGAGACTCCAGTGAAGTTAAAGGCAATGGAGAGTGTATTGTTATTGGAGCAGCTTTGTGTTTAGCATGACTTGCATCACACTTGACTGCTTTTCAAATATGGGCATCTGAAGAATACTCTGGGAAATTTCTGATTCCTCCTTCTGGGCTCTGGGAAGTGAATAAAGGTTAATCTCATGCACCTTGTGCCAGTGCTCTGTGCTATCCATGTGCTCGTTGTCTGGAAGAGTTTTGGATCCAAGTGTCAAAATCAATCCCCACAGAAATTTTCAGGGTCACTGGGAATTTTTCCTTGTTCTGGTAACTCTCATGGCTTGTAGCAGAACTGTTCACTGAGCCCTGCACTGCAAGGATAAGGTGTCCTGTGTGTTTGGGAGTACATAAAGTGTTCAGCCAGGCAGTTCCCAGTGTGGCAGACAACATATAATCCACAATGAAACCACCCTCCCACCATGTTTTGTTCCTCTTCAGTTGTTTCTTGCTGTCAGAATGAAATGTGGCATCCTAAAGTGAATCTAACACTACAAATGAGGCTCAAACACCACTGAATGATCTCTCTTGATTCATACATTACACTCTCATTAATGCAATCTGGTGCAGCACTTGCATGTACTGGACAGGTTTGCTAAAGATGGATATTTACAGACCCTGCTTGCTTTAGTCCTCCTTTGCTGCTGCAATAAAATAAAATGCAATTACTTTAGCAGTCCCTGTATTTTGAAGAAGTCATTAAATGTTAACCAAAATACTTTCTTTGCTGTCTTTAAGATCTGGAATAGTTTTGCCAAGGGAAGAATGCTGTTGTCTGTCTTCTGAGCTGTGGTTATGCCTAAATAAAAGCACTAAAGATGAGATCCTTAAATTTGTGTACCAGAGTCAGTTTGAAATTTAAAGGATGGAACAGATGCCTCTTTTGATGTGAAGAAACAGCAAGTGCCTGGCCCTGAAACTGTGTGTTGCTGAACTCTAGGAAAGGCTTGTACATGGACAGAGTTGAATTTTGCAGCTCAACCCTTCTTTATTCTGTACAGAACTTCCTAACTAATCTGATGGCCAGCTTCTTAAAAATGTTCATAATTTGCTTTTGTACAGGCCTTCATTTGGAACTGTGAATGTGCAGTAAACAGTTTGACTGAGTCATTTGGGAAACCAAATTTAAGTCCTTTAATCTTAGATTCCAAGGTTTGCCTCACTCTTCTCCTCTGAGCTATTTGTCTGCTGCTCAAATGAAGTTTAAAGTCAGGGAGATCTTTGTGGATGTGAGTGAAGGGTCTGGATTCTGAAGCACCAATGCAAGCTGCAGAGCAGACTTTATTCTGTCCATCAAGGACTCAGATTTTGACTTGCCTTATTTTTCTGGACTTTTTATTTAAAAAGCTGGTGTAGGTTTTCCCTTCATAGAACCCCATATGAGGAGAAACTCATAATAAGAGGGGCAAAATGCCCATGTATCAGTGCAAAACAGAACCCGAAGAGCTGTATCTGTGCTTTGTGGAAATAGCAGATGCTTTGCAAATGTGGATCCCAGTTTTGCACTTCTTTGGCATTCAACACCTGCCACTGTACTCTGGGAATGATTATAGTGCACTTTCAGATGCAGGAAACCTTTCAGGCTGCCTCTCTGATAGCACCAATTGAGTGATAAATATTCCATGCTGAAAATACTGTGCTTCTCATTCACCTTGCTTGCAGGAAGCAGATGGAGTAGTTAGTGCAGGTCTGGCATCCCTCTCTCCTTCTCATCAGCACCTTGTAGTTTTTAACAGCTGCCAAAATAGTCAAAAGGTGAAAAGCTTGGTCAGAAAGAGTGAAATAGATAGGGTTGAGAGGCTCACAGAGGAGTCCTCTATGTGACTATTAGGTTAATCAATCAAAGTGGCCATAAAACAACAGTAGGAACAATGTCTGCTTCTAAGTTACTCATGACCTGACCCATGGGTGTAAATTCTTTGCTTGTGGCTGCAGCACATGGCTGGGCAGTTGTGTTGTTTCCACAGGTGCAGTCAGGATGTTCTATTACCCCACCAAACTGCCTGGCAGGGCCCCCAGTTTAATCATGGCATGGAGAGCTGCAGTACCTGGAGTCTGCTATTCTGTTACCAGGCAGCTGGAGAAGGGCTTATAAGATAAAAGCTTGTACTCAGTGAAGGAAATAGCAATTCTAAGCAAAGATCATTTGCTTTGTTCCTGTTGACTTTGTTGTCTTCAGTCCTGATGGCTTTTTAAATTCTGCTTTTTCTCCTATCACTTATTCTGGTATCTTCCTTTAATAAATGAGAAAGGACAAACGTACTTCCCAGTGGTTGCCTGCTTTTATTTAGTGCACTGAACTTGCCAGGCCTTGCAGCTGTGCTGCCTGTTACCCTGGCTGAGAGGGAAACTCCCTGTGCAGGAGGGGACTGTGGACTAAGGTGGATCCTGCCTGTGCCACTGCTGCAGAAGGACAGAGTAGGAAACATGTTCAGCATGTGTAGAACCCAATTTAAGGAAGTGTACTGAAGTAGTTTTTGAATATGATCTGGATTATTTTCCTAGTGTGTTGGTGTGGAGGTAGTACCTGAGACATTTCCCTCCAAGAGTCACATTGTGGTTTCAGGACTGGGATTAAGTGACCCACTGAGTCCCCCTTTCCTCCCCCCTTTCCTCCCCCCTTTCC